>NC_056749.1:477904441-477906941 GCF_019279795.1 Protopterus annectens | reverse complement strand
ATTTGAGGTCCCCTCCTATTCAATATTTTCATAAACGACTTCCATCATGCCATCCCTAATGCCAACCTCATCCAATACACCGATTCAACAATAATCTGCTCTGCCACCTCCATTTCCTCATTATCAAAACAAACCCAGGATGCCTTCTCTTCTACTGAACAATGGATGCTAGACAAAGATCTAGCACTCAATGCAACCAAGGCTAAACTCATGTCATTTACCCCTTCTAAAACCAGCATCCTAGACTTAAACTCTTTCTCCATCACCAGCCAAAATAATACACCTCTTGAAATAGTCCCCGCTGCAAAACTATTAGGAGTCCTTATTGATTATCAGCTAAAATTCGATAGCCATCTATTAGTAAATATCGCAAAAACCCATAAAAAACATGGCGTGCTTTACTGCCACAACCGTTACATCTCTTCTTCCAACAGGCTTGTTCTTGCTACCACATACCTTATCCCCTCCCTCCTATATGGCGTCTGCATCCTTACTAATCTGCAATCTTCCCTCAAATCAAAACTCTCCACTTGTTAGTATAAAATTTCAAAATTTGCAACAGGTCACAGATCCACTACCCATCACTGCATTTCCTTACATCAACTGAACTGGCTTGAGCTCCCCAATTACCTTACCTATATTCAACTTATCCAAGCACACAAACTTATTTTCAGCCCCACTATCTGCCCCTCCCTTGCCTCTACCTTCCAAATGTATCAACCTGTCAGATCTCTAAGATCAAACTTCCAAAATGTCATAGAAGTACGTAAACCTGCTCGCCCACCAGACAAACATCTTCTATCCTTCTCACTAGCATGCCACTGGAATGCTCTCCCACCTCTCATCCGGACCACCAACAGTCTCCCTGCCTTTAAAACCTTGCTCCACTCACACCTAACTAAACAATGGGAATGTTCTTGCTCCCATGCTACATAACTTCCCTGACTATAGTTACTCTCTACAAGCTAACTTACCTATGAGCAACCACCTACAGTCTTATAATGCCTAGCAACAAAGTATAGGAACTAGCACATTCTCCTGAACTTAATTTGTCTGAATTTTTTTCTTAAATGCATTGCACTAATTTGTTCCTGCAAATGCCAATTTTTCTGTAACTTTGTTACTTTGTATTTTTCTAATTCTAACATACTTGTAATTTTTGTAATCTTGTAAATTGTAATATTTGTACTTTTTCTGGAGCTTTTCTCTCCAGGACTCCATTGAAAACAGGATCCTCTTGGCCCAATGGACCATTCTGGCAAATAAACTGCAAACAAACAAATAAATAAATAACAGTAACATATTAAAACATCTACTGTTATGGTAAGTTTACATACACAAGTGTACTATGTTTAAACAAGAATCCATGACTGTGCGTGGTTATATCAGGATTTACCCACAGCTGGTGTGGTTTAATCCCGAGGGTGAAGCTTGAGTTATTAAACTGATCCAACCATGGATAAATCCTAATATACCCAAAAACAAGACTGTATTATTGCTATTATACATTATTTAAGAAAGAAATTACTTACCTTTCTTAAATAATGCATTTGTACAAGTGCACTTCTGTCTTCTTCCACATTGTCTTCACTACACTGATGTACTGTGCATGCATATGGAACTTGCATTCCCACACTTGCACAGCACATCAGTGCAGGAGAAGCTATGACAGAATATCCATTGCTGTTTGCTTTTATTTTTTTAAGTGTTAAAAAATAAACACAGGGACAGAGCAAAAATATGAGGAAAATTAGGTACGTTTCTGTTTTAGTTTTGCAGAACATGCTAGATTTTTCTCAAATTTTGGTATGTTTTCCATAGCAAATGTCAACAGAAAAGTTAGGCCACCCAGTGGTACTTCAGTGACCACACTTTTCTCTATTGGTATACACTCGATTGACAATGGGCTCGCTGCTTGTCAGCATGCTCATTTTTGAATAGCAATGGACTGGTATTGTGTAATTAACATTAGATCACTCTTGCAAGGAGTTTGAGAATCCAAAAGCCCTGAGAACAGCTCAAACAAAACCTGTTCTAGATCAGAAAAAGGAATCCAGTTTGTAATGCTTTGTTAAACTGTGTGCAGAGGACCAAGCTGTTGCCTCTAGAATATGTTTAGAGTTCACCCCTTTTCCAAAAACCACAGATAAAGCCAAACCCTGGAAAAATGAGCCCTGATACTGCTTGGAAGTGACTTGTTACGGTGAAAATAACAAAAAGAAATAGCTTGAGACAACCATCTAGAAACTGATAGCTTTGACACTGTTTTTTTTTTTTATCTTTATAGGTTCATAGGTGTGTACTAGGCTAATGGCCCTGGAGCCTTTACAAGCCTAGCCCATAGGATTACCCTGGCATCGTGCCACCCAACCTTAGTTCCTAGTGCCTCTGTTGAGCAGAGTTTATAGGAAATAAATAGCTGATTAGCCTTCCTGAAGGATGTTGTTCTATCCAAGCAGTATCTGTGCTGCTAAGGACATTCAGAGAATGCAGAATTCTT
>NC_056749.1:477746941-477901941 GCF_019279795.1 Protopterus annectens | reverse complement strand
TTTTGCACTCTTGACCCACTTTTAGAAAGAAGAGAGTGGTAAATGAGGCAGTGAGTGGTGTTAATGTCAAAAATGAAGGCGATAAACAACAGCACCAAAAACTGATGGGCTTCGGAAATACCAGAAATTATAACACAGTGCAGATTGCTAAATACAAACCCATGCCAAAGCAAGTAGAGAATAGATATTGGACTCAGCAGAGCAGTATAAGATGTTGTAAAAAGTAATACAAGATGCTGACTCCCCTCCCAAAAATAACAGTATATGAAATCCATAATGGCCAACAAGGACAAAAAAAATGGAGAAGTAAGAGGACTGTGCACTAAAACATGTCATACAAACATTGCTAATAGCAAAAGAAACCTGTTGCTTGTTAGAAACAAAACTGTTCAAAGCCTCTGAGACAATCTCATACAAAACTGACAAAAACCTAAGGAATTACTAAAAATTATCAAGATTCAGTGAAGCTGCAACAAATGTCTCTTCAACGAACAAGGACAGCACTGAAGCTAAGGCTCACTATGAGAATTACTACAAAAACTGCAAGAATGCTATTGTGCCCAGAAAAGGCTGCTTACTTAGCAGTACAGTAAATTTTAAACCAGGAGCTGGCAGCTATTTCCCAATAGTGCCGCTTCCTCTTCTTCATACAAGAAAACTTTAGGATGAACACTTCTGGGTCAACTAGCACAGGTGAGAACAACTCCCTTTTTGTGCTTACAATAAATAATATGTTCTCTTTTTTTTTGGATTTGGGCAGCCTATGGATAAACCATCTCTGGAGAACATAAACCAGATAGCTCTCTGTTGGTAGAAAAGCGCCTACTCAAAGTCTCCTTAAGAACCTGTCCACCAGCAAAATCATTGTTCTGATGGTTTTGCAAAAGTCCAAAATATAGTTGCCATTGATGTGAAAAGTTAAACTCCTGGCAGAATAATACTGTCACTAAGACAGCTTTGGTGATGGGCACAAAGGAATTAATACTGCTGGGGCCTTTGCTAAAACAGCCATCATTGCATGTGATACATCTCCTGGCACTCAGCATAACGTTCCATGTGAGTTGTTCATCTCGCCTTCACTCTTGCTGATGGGTTCGGAGCCAATCCTCGGCTCCGACTCGGCCAACTGCAAAAGCTCGAGGTCTTCAACCAGCTCGAGGCCAACTCCCTATCCCATGATGCAACTTGATCTTCCCTCAGATCTTGTTTGCTGGGAACTGGCTACCTATGACTATTAATAAGCTACTCTAAGAACTGGATAAGAGACAATATACCATAAATAAAAAAGATCACGGACCTCAAGTAGAATGGATGGGGGTTGGAGGGTGGGACCTAAGAATGAAGGTGAGATGAACAACTCACATGGAATGTTAAGGTGAGTACATAACTTCTTTATGTGAAGTTGTTCTATCTCGCCATTCATTCTTACTGATGGGTAGCATCCCAAGCACCATCTTTCTCGGGTGGCTCATGGGACAATGATCTTCAGAACAGTGGAACCAAAGGAAGCCCTGTCCCTGGAGGCCTTGTCTACTTTGTAATGAGTGATGAAGATATGAGGCCTTGACCAGGTAACTGCTGGACAAATTGTATCTAATGGTAAATTAGCATGAGGTAGATACAGCTCTAGTAGAGTCGGCCTTTATTTTTTGTTGTAAAGGAGCATTCACTAAACTGTAAGTGAAGGAAATGCAATCGGATTACCATCTTGACAAGGTGATTTTTGTCACTGGATCACCTTTTTTTGATTCCGAAAAGGAGACAAAGAGCTGTTCCATTGTTCTGAATTGTTTGGTCCTGTCCAAATAAAATCGGAGTTGCTTATGAACATCAAGTTTGTGCAGCATGTGTTCCATCTTTTTTGTGTATTTAGGGAAGAAAACAGGCAATTCAATAAATTGGTTAAGATTTGTCAATGAACAAACTTTGGATAAAAATGATGGATTAGTTCTGAGCGAAACTCTGTCATTATGGAAAATCAGATATGGAGGTTTAATGGTCAAGGCCTGTACCTCAGAAATCCTCCGAGCAGAAGTAATAGCTATTCAAAATATAGGCTTCTGAGAGATATTTCAAATAACAGGATGAGGCTGGTTCGAAAGGAAGTCATATAATTCGGAAAAGAACAAAATTTGGATTCCATGGCATGACTGGAGTTTTGACGGGTGGTCTCAAATGAATAGTACCCTTGAGAAAAGCTTTACAGAGTCGATGTGATATGACATCAGAACTTTGGACGCCAAGATGAAAGTTCGAGACTGCTGCTAACTGAACTCTAATGGTAGCTGCAGCGGCTCCTTCATTGAAAACATTAGTCAGAAACTCCAGGATAGATGAAACTGAAGCTAGGTACGGATCAATATAATTCTGAGATGCCCATATAGAAAATCTCTTCCATATGCTAAGATATAATTGTCTGGTAGATGATTTATGAGAGGATGCTAAAATATGTTGAGCTTGGGCTAAGAGGTTGTAAATCCTGGCTATGCTTGGAATTGAAGCAGCCAAGCTGTCAGTTTGAGGGAGTGAAGATAAGGATGAAGAGCCCCTGATGAATGGGTCAGAAGATCCGGAACTGGGACCAGGATCCAAGGTTCTTCCAATAGATGAGGCTGAAGGAAGGGAAACCAAATTTGACGAGGCCAGTTAGGGACTATTAAGATTATGGTCCTTCCCCCAGAGTCTTTGCTTTCTGTAATACTTTGGGTATTACAGGGAAAGGGGGAAAGACATAAAGGAGACCCAGGGGCCAATGGTGCACCAGTGCATCCCTTGGGGCATCCCCCGGCGGGGGGATTAGGGTGAAGTATCTGCTGCATTTCGTGTTCATTGGGGTTGCAAAGAGATCGCAACAAGGTTGGCCCCACCTGCAGAAGATCCTTTTCACTACTTGTTTCTTTAGGGACCACTCGTGAGGCAAGAGAATCGCCTTGCTTAGCTTGTCTACTATCCTCTCGACACAGGGGATAAGATCTGGTTCCTCCTTGTTTGTTTATGTACCAGACCACTGACATATTGTCCATCTGAATTCCAATTGTTCCCAGAGGGAGAGAGTCTTGAAAGGACTGCAACGCTAGGAGTACCCCTCTCATCTCCAGGACATTTATATGTGGACGAACCTCGTGCTTCTTCCATGTGCCTTGGGCTGTTTTTCCCTGATAATGCCCCCCACCCACCCTATCAAGGAAGTGTTCATGGTCACCGTGGCTATAGGAGTGGGTAGAACAAATGGACAGCCTAGAGTCACTTGTTGGGATGTCAGCCTCCACTGAAGGTCCTTCTTGCGTATTCATTATTATGATTTGCTATGACATTGGAAGCTCCTGAAAGGACCATTGAGAGAACAGGAGCCATTGTAGTACTTGCATGTGCATCTGACCCAGAGGAATGGCTTTGACTGCTGCCACCATTGTTCCTAGCAATTTGAGTACCATTGAGACTGGGACTTTTGTCTTTGGAAGCAGGTCTAGGATTTGTTTTCATAAAAGACAAACTTTCTGGAGGAAGGTTTAAGGTCATTGTGACTGTATTTAGTTCTGCTCCTATAAAAACAGTCTGTTGCGATGGCGATAAGGCAGATTTTTTTGAGTTTATGGTAATCCCCAATTGATTGCAGAGATTTAAAGTTTTGTCCCTTGCATGTATGAGTTGATGCCTGGTGGTGACAGTGAGGAGCCAGTCGTGGAAACACCTGGAATCCTAAACTTCTCAGGTGAGCTGTGTCTATTGCCATGCATTTGGTGTACATGTTCTGGGAGCTGTGATGAGACCAAAAGGCAGAGCACAAAATAGATAATGACTGGCTCCCAACCAGAAGCGTAGATGATCCCTGGATGGCCTGTCCATTTTTATTTAGTGGTACTCATCCTGGAGCACATCCAATTATCTTTCCCCAGAAAGGGGAGTATTGACTATAGCGTTACCATCTGGAACTTTGTCTTTTTTACTGACTTGTTTAGTCTGCTGAGGTCTGCTGAGGTCTAGAACAGGTCTCCAGTCCCCTGTTTTCTTTGGAACTAAAATGAACCTTGAGTAAGTTCCGGATCCTCTCTGGTCTGCTGGGACTGGCTGGATGACTCTTTTTTTCTAGCAACCTTTGGACCTCTATGGCTGCTTGTTCCCTGTGACTGGGTGGAACGTGTGGGATTTTTTTTCACAAGAGGGGGCGATGTGGCAAAGGGAATTGAGTATCCTCTGGATATGATACTTTGTACCCAGCTGTCCTTTGTTATTTTTAGCCAGGTGTCTGGGTACAAAGAAAGGCCTCCCCCAACTGCCTCCAGAGATGGACAGTTGTGCCTCCTCTCAGGAGCACTGATAGGGCTTCCCAAAGAACTGATCTCTGTCACCCTGATTCTGCGGACCCCCTCTGCAACGTGGATGGCGTCTTCCATTATTTCTCCTTCCTCTGCCTCTGGGGGGGGGGGGTCACCACAAGTGTCCTGGAAAGATCCTTGAGATTTAAGGAACCACATCTTTCCACCCCCCCCCCCTTTGTGGTAGAGTCTACTTGGGGTAGAAAAATGTACTCCGATGGCAGACAAAGTCCTTCCGTCTTTCTCACTCCTGGTAAGTGTTTCCTTCACTTTCGGTCCAAAAAGGGAAGAGCCGTCAAAAGGGAAGGAAGACTTAAAGAGTTCCGCAAAGGAACATAGGCACATCCAGGAAAGTCTCCTAAGGGCAATTCCTGTACCCGCCGCTCTGCTCATTCCATCAGCTGCATATGATACCAGACGCATGGAAGAGTTCACAACAGAATTAAGAGTAGAGAGCTGGGAAGTTACCTTCTCAGAACCCCCCGCAGCTACTGAACCCTGCAGGGTATCTCCTAGTTCCTCCAGGAGATCCCTGTGTAACCTAGTGAAATGTGTGAGCTAGTTCAGTGATTGAAGGACAAAAGCCGCTGAACTAAACATATGCTTCCCGTACCTGTCCATGATCCTGGACACTCTATTAGGAGGATGAACAGATGTAGAAGTTTCTTATAGTTCCTTCTTGGTGGCTGCTGCCACCACCATAGTATCAACGGGCACTCCTTTAGTGAGAAAGGTTTTGTCTTGAGTTATAAATGTATTAGGCCACCTGGGAACAGGCTCCATGGTATCCGGGGACTCCCATGCCCTCCGAGAGAGTAACTCAATCAACTCATCAAAGGGTGAAGACACCCAAGAGGTGGAGGGTTGAGACACAAAAGCCTTCAGAAGAACTGACTCATCATCAGTAGGGTTAACGGATTTCCAGCCACCCCTCTGTTTAAGAATTTCTAGGATATCTGCGAATGAGATATCCTCTGAGGGGGACCATGGGGACCCTTCTTACTCATCTAAGTCAGTATCCAAAGTGATGGATTCCTGTGGGGAGTCCAGATGCTTCCTCTTGCAAAGTCTCTTCCTGGGAACCTCTTTAGTGGGAGCTTCTGGAGAGGTCTCAGAAGAGCATGGCTCACCCAATGGGGCTTCCTGAGGCTCAGGATCTCTACGCTTTAATGGAGCGTGTGTTCTAGAGGTAGACACCGGTGATTTAAAGGAGGGAGCTGCTGGTACTGATGGAGTAGTTGTCAGAGTGGACAATACCGTCCTCATGGCCTTGAAGACCCCTTGGCCCTGACGCATGAAATCCCTGGGATCTGAGGATTCAAGGGACTCGTCTGGCACCAGGACAGAGGGCCCCGAGCCCAAGGTCAGAGCCGAGGCCCGGAGAGGCAAAGTCAGAACTGACAAGTTGGTTTGACTATCCTCCCTGTACCCGACCGGCGAGCGTCAGCTTCGAGATCCCTCGGTCGGCACCGAAGATATCAGGACAGTCGGGGCTGACAAACTGTGACAAACCTAAGGTATGTGTCGGCCGCGAGGGCTCCACGATCATCACTTCCAAGCTCTCTGGCTCTGAAATTTCGAGGCAGCTCAGAAAATGAACAGAAGATGGTGGGGAAACTTGTGTCAGCTCCGAAGTCCCAAGGGGTCGGTGCCGATAAAATTTTTGCAAGTGCCAGTATCTGCAAAAGCCTCTTCACCACACGGTCCGTATCCAAATCAGAAAGTGTACTTGAGGCCCGAGAAGAATTTGTGGATGAAGCCACTGACTGTAAGATGGGGGATTTCAACCTAGGAGATATCGTCTCCAAAGTCAGGGACCAGCTCCTAACCAAAACAACAGTCGCCTCCGTTGGTTGTGGAGCCGATGTTGAAGCTTTACTTGACCCAGTTTTTGGAGTCGATGGACTTTTTCTTGGTACTGAAGACATCTTTGAGTGTTAGTCAGACTTATCCAGTGACTCTTGGAAGGAGGTTTCAAAAGACCTCTACCCATGAGTTTCCTCTTCCTCTCATACAACAATCTAGCACTAAAGGAGTGGCATATAGAACAGCTTTCTTGTAGGTACATCTCACCTAAACAATAGACACAGTCAGTATTGTCCATCAGTGATGGACATCTTTTGCCCACATCTTAGTCATTTTTTAAAACCAGACTTGGATTTTTCTTTCTCCTGATGAGACATCCTATCAGTAATCAACAGAGAAAAAACTTCTATATGTATAAGAAAAAACACTCAGAAATATACACAGTTTCGAAGCTATGTGTAGAATATATCAACACTAAATCTTAATAATGCAAGACTTCTAAGATAAAGTGAAAAATATCTAATTATCTAAATATAGAATATATATGTATATCAACAGCACACAAACTCTTACTATCTAAATATCAAAATTCTTGCCCTGAAAATAAAAGGGCTATAACTCAGAACACACAACTATGAAAAATAAGAGATAGGGAGAGACTAAAGGCCTAAAAACAACACAGCCACTTATAACTACTTATTTAAACTATCTAAGTATCTAACTTTGAATATCTAAATATTTAACTATCTATCTAAATATCTAAGTTAAGCTTTTTAAATAAGTTTTAAGATAGAAAAAAAAACAATAATTTTCACTGGCCAGAGTTGGTAAACATCTGATCAAGTTGCAGCAGCAAAAGAGATCTGAGAGAAGATCAAGGTGCATCATGGAATAGGGAGTTGGCCTCGAGCTGGTTGAAGAACTTGAGCTTTTGCATTTGGCTGGGTTGGAGCCAAGATCAGCTCTGAACCCATCAGTAAGAATGAACGGTGAGCTAGAACAACGTCACATCAAGCGTTAAAATAAAACGTTTTCTAAAAAAAGAAAAATGCTGGTAATTGTCAAGTTCTAGAAGAAATTGTTTTAGAATCCATCGGACAGTTACTTCATGAACACAAAAGTTATCCTAGATAGACAAATAAAGATACACCTCAAAAATGAATGCAATCTAGAACACTTACAAATGCATTAGCTTTAAAACAATAAATCAAATTTAATAAATTAAAAATACAGTTATTTACCTTTCTGTCCTGGAATGCCTGTATCTCCAGGGAAACCTTTGTCTCCATATTGTCCAGGCTGGCCTGGTGGTCCTGAAGTGCCAGGCTCTGCTCCATATACTTCACCAGGGGCTCCTTTAATACCTGGGAATCCAGGAGTTCCGGGTATTCCTGGGGGACCTTCAGGCCCTTCCAAACCTGGTCTGCCAGTACGACCCATGTCACCACGTATCCCAGTAAATCCTGTAAAAACAGGCAAAATATTTCATCATAAATAACTCAGCACATTTTTTAATATGGGATGTTCAGTTATATGCTGGGAATTACTTACTGATAATCAGGCATTGTATTTTAACCATACACAGAGCTACCTGTTGTAAGGTGTGTAAATTTTACGTTAGGTACCAAAGCCCACAACATTGCTTCACCAAGGTACCAAAGCCCACAACATTGCTTCATCAACCTTTGGACAGACATTCTGTATGCTACCATTATTTACACCCACAGATTTTATGATTATAGATTAAGTCAGATATGATCTATTCACTGCAGTTAGAGATTATAAAAGTAATGTGAAAACAGAGCTAACAGTAATTTAAAATATACTACTTCTGAATGGGATATTTAAACAACATGCAGTGAAGAGCATTAAAATCAACAAAATGCTACATTAAATGAGTTACTGACTTTGTTCTTCAACTGGAAGCAGACAGGAAATAAAGGTTGTTATGCATATACAGACCTAAATCCAGATTACCAACAGTTCTCGGTAAGCAGATCCTTAATTTACAAAACAACCTCACATCTGGACTTCAATTTTCAACACTTTATTTCTACCAACTAATCAGGAAAGGAAAACACTAACCCCTCCCTGAGGACTGAATCCAAGACATCCCACATCCCATGTAGATGACATTGTTACTGAGCCAACATGGGATCTCTAGAGAGTTAGGTAGCTGGTCTCCCTTACAGCTTCCGTCTTTCATTTTAGGTAGGAAAATGTCATCATAGTGATTTGTAACACACAAACATCCATATGCAGGACAGACCACTGAACTTAGTACAAACAACTAAAAGGAAAGGAAAACACTGACCCTACTACATCTGAAATGCTTTCTTGCCTTAACTAAAAAAAAAACTAAGTTTGACAGAAGAATAACTTCTTAAAGAAATGTGTGAACCCTGAAGAAAAAATATTAAAGACAGGGTGAATTCTGAGTGCAAAGGTAATTTACAGTGGGGAAATGAAAGAAATTAGATTCTTCATTAGATCACTGTTACAGTATTCCTAAGATATGGGATGACTCCCAGATCATAACCAGAGTGGGTGGATGAAGGATGTACTCCTTTCAAATTTAGAAGGACAGTCTTAGCAAACTCAATTCTTGCTCTAGACTTAACATCTATAGTGAAGGTGTGGATTGATGACCAAGTGTCTGCTTCAAGAATGGTTTCAGAGTGTGCCCCTTACCAGAAATCTCCTGAAGTAGTTTCTTCTTCTTGTAGACTGGGCTTTAACTATTCCTAGTATCTGCTTACCATGAGAGAATTGAATTGCAGATCCCATTGGAAATGTCTTGTTCAGACACTGGAAAAGTCCAGTTGTGTACACTTACCATAAATGTAGATGTTCGAGTGTATTCACTGTTGCAGTCATTACATTTGGGTAATCTGCTTGCAGGTTGACCTCAAGTCGGCCTGATTAACAAAGCCTTGGGTCCTGTGTCAGTTGCTGTCCCTTCTTCCATGATGTCAGGTCATCAGGGGTATAAAGCATGCAGCCGACGCCATAACATCAGTTTTTCTTGCCCCAGATGTCAGGTGCCCCCCTAATGGGAAGCAATTAAACATAAAATCACAAAAATATACTCCAACAAAAAATCAAATACACCAAAAAGGCTTTTAAGCATAGTAAAGGGAAGTAGAGGTATAGCCAAAAGAACTTAGGGGGTTGGAGGGGGGTAACCAGGACTGCAACAGTGAATACACTCAAACATCTACATTTATGGCAAGTGTACAGAACTGTATTATGTTCTTCGTGTTTCACTGTTGCAGTCATTACATCTGGGTAGATTCCCAAAGCTATGGTTGGGAGGAGGAGTTTAGACAGCATTAGGGCCAACTATAAGGCCCTGCAAGACTGCACTGGCAAAGCCATCTCTGGATTTAGAGAAAATTGTCAAATGATAATGCTTGGTGAAAGTATGTACAGAACTCTAGGTAGCAGCTTCTAGGATGTCCGTGGTAGGGACGCATCTGAGAAAGGCTGTAGAGGAAGATGCAGCCCTGATGGAGTGAGGGCTGATCCCCTGGGGGATAGGTTTTCCATGGTGCTTATAGCAGACATGAATGCAATGGCTTATCCATTTAGAAATGGTTTGCTTTGAAATAGCCTTCCCGTATGCCCCTGCAGCAAATGCTGCCAACACTTGTTCAGATTTCCTTTAAGGCTTAGTCCTGTTCAAGTAGAATCTAAGCTGTCTCTGCACATCTAAGGAATGCAGTATCCGTTCCCCTTTATTCTGTGGATTGGGAAAGAAGGTTGGCAAATGAATGGACTGATTAAGTGCCACACTGGATACCATCTTCGGCATGAAGGATGGATTGGTTCTGAGTGACACCCTGTCCGCATGAAAGATGATGAAAGGCTCTACTGCCATAAGGGCCTGTAATTCAGATACCCTTCTAGCTGAAGTGATTGCTAAAAGGAAAGCTGTTTTCCAAGAAAGAAATTTTAAGTCTGCAGTAGCATCCGGCTCGAAAGGAGGTAGAGTGAGTTTCTCCAAGACAAAGTTAAGGTCCCAGGCTGGGGTTGGAGCTCTCCTGGGTGGTCTCAAATTTTTGGCCCCTCTGAGGAAGTGCTTGAGCAGTGGATGAGAGAAGAGGGGAGGTTCTGTGTTATAATGAGCTGAACTGGCTGAGGCGTGGATTTTAATGGAGGAAAAAGACAGGCCCTTGTGAAGCATCTTAGTTACGTATTGTAAAATCTGAGGTAAATTGGGTGCTGCTGTGCTCATCCCTTGAGATTGGTTCCAGGCACAGAATCTTTTCCATTTTTCAGCATAAGATTTTCTAGTACTAGGCCTCCTTGCCTCTAAAATAATATCCATCACAGGTTTGCTGAGGGATGGTAAAGGAGAGATTAAGTAATTAGCCAGGCTGCAAGGTTCAGTGTTGGTAGCTGAGGGTGCAGAATCTGGCTCTCCTGCTGAGACAGCAGGGAAGGAGTCTGAGGGGTTTACTGTTAGATTTTCAAAGCAAACTCTGTCAACTGTGCTGTTGTTGAACACGGAAGTTCGAAAACAGTAATATCAAACACAAAAAGCCAACCTAGGAACGGTTTTAACATGGGTCGATATAGGTGTTCAGTGTTACTGCCGAACTACAAACCTCTCCCCTATCTCGATCCATGTTAAAATCCATTCCTAGGTTGGCTTTTGGTGTTCGATATTACCGTTTTCAAACTTCCGTGTTCGACAACAGTACAGTCGACGGAGTTTGCTTCGAAAATCTAATAGTACACCGTCTGAGACAGGTACCATGGAGATAACTGTGACACACTGCGCAAGAGGGGGTACCAGTGTTGGCTTGGCCAGTCTGGAGCAATCAAAATCATCCTTGGTTTGTTCTGTTTCACATTTAGTAGTACTTTGGAGAGCAGAGGCACAGGGGGGAAAGCATAGACTGCTAGGTTTTTCCAGCTGAAGGACAGACCATCCACTTTCCAGGTTTGTTTGTGAGGAATCCTTGTGCAACATTTGTCCAACTGGTAGTTCTGGGGAGAGGCAAACAGGTCTATATCGAGGCTCCCCCATTTGCTTGTCAACATGTTGAAAATCCTTGATTCCAGTTTCCACTCATGTGGGTCCATGAGGTTTCTGCTTAGTCCATCTACCAGTGTATTTAATTTTCCTGGCAGGAATTGAGCTTGTAGGTGCACTTGGTAGCTCAAGGCTATGTTCCACAATGCCATGGCTAGTCTGCAGAGGGGGTACGAATGTGCACCCCCCCCTGCTTGTTTATGTGCCACATAACAGTGATGTTGTCCGTCTTTACCATTAGCTGTCCAGGAAGAATGTGGTCCTTGAAGGCTGTCAGAGCATTCTGTACAGCTAACATTTCTTTTTGATTGATATGCAGGTGCATTTAACTTGGGTTCCATTTGCCCTGAATGCACTTCCCTGCCAGGTGAGCCCCCCATGTATAGTCTGATGCATCTGTTGTTAGGGTTTGGGTGGCAGGGTGTGGTGTGAAAGGTAGTCCCTTGTTTTGGTGGCAGGCCTCTGCCCACCAAAGGAACTCTAGGCATAGGCAAGGTATGATACGAATCATTGTTTCTAGGTTTTGAGAATGTTGACACCATAGGCTTTTTAGATACCACTGTAGTTTCCTCATATACAGTCTTGCATATGGAATTAGAAGAATGCAGGAGGCCATGAACCCCAAGGCTTGCAGTATTTGTCTTGCAGATAGCAGGGTTTTTGTGGCCACTTGTTTGAAGTAAGTTGTCAAATGAATTTGCTTTTCTGGCATGAGGTAAGCCATCTGGGAAGTTGTATTCAAGCTTGCTCCCAGGAATATAATTTGTTCATAGGGTACCAGTTGTGATTTCTTTTCATTTATGCTGTACCCCAGACAAGTTAGAATCCTTTTTACAAAGGCCAGATGATTCAAAAGTGTGTCCTGGCTTTCTGCCTGAATTACAAAATCATCCAGGTATGGGTATATTTGAATATTTCTTTGCCTGCAAAATGCAATAACTGGAGCTAGGCACTTTGTGAATACCCTGGATGCAGTAGATAAGCCAAAGGGCAGTGCAGATAACTGATAGTGCATGTAACCTGCTTTGAAGCGGAGGTATCTTCTGCAAGATTCCCTGATTGGGATGTGCAGGTATGCTTCTTTTAAATCTAGTGTTGGCAACCAGGCATCTTTGCCTAGCATAGGAAGTAATTGGTGAAGAGTCAGCATCTTGAATTTTGGAATCTCCAAAAAGGTGTTTAGAGTAGACAGGTCCAGGATAGGACACCATGAATTGTCTGTACCAGGAAAAGGCTTGTGTAGGAACCTTGTCCCTTTTCCTCTTCTGGTACCAGTTGAATAGTCCCCCATGCTTATGAGAGAAAGTACTTGTTTTTGTGCCTCTGCCCACTGATTTGGGGGTAGGTTTGGCCATCCACTTGGTGTTGGGAAAGTGTGGAAGTGAAATATGTATCCCTGGGACACTATATTTAAAACCCATTTGTCCTGGGTAATGAGTTCCCAATTCTTTGCATGAAGAGCAATCTTTTCCCCCAAAGGGGTAGTCAGATGATAAGTGCCTGGAAATTTTAAAAGGAAGTCAATGAGACAGTTTACCATAGGGGGGAGTCTTATTATTCCCAGACTTGGAAGTGGAGCCCCCCCCACTGCTTAGTTCTGTGAGTCCCCTGGGACTGAAACCTGGGGTTTTTGCTATGTCTGGGTTTGGCTTGAGAAGACCTGGAAGGAGCTGGAAAGGACCAATTTTTAGAGGGCCAGTGCCTACTAAATCTAGGAGGCTGAACTTGTAAAAAATCTTTTAACAGTATGCATAGATTTAGCTTTATCTTCCATCTTTTTAAGAACTTCCTCAGCCTTGTTGCCAAACAGGCAGGCCTGATTTAAAGGAGCATCCAACAATTTAGCTTTAACATGATCAGGCAAAGATTGCTCCTTAAGCCAAGCATGCCTTCTGAGCACAGACCCAGTAACAGCACCCCTGCAAGAGGCCTCTAATAAATCAAAACCACATTGCAAAGTATGTTTTCCAACTTGTTCAGCAGAATGCATTAAATCCTGTAATTCTTTATTTTCCACACAGTCAGGAATCAACATCATTTTCTGTTTAAGCAGTCCAATAACATGTTGCTGATATTTTAACATATGAAACTGGCAGTTTAAAGCCCTAATGGCCAAGGTTGCAGAAGTGTAAACCTTCTTACTCCATCTATCCAGTACCCTGGAGTCTCTATCAGAAGAGGTACGATTTTTAGCAGTAGAAGCCTTAATGCCCTTGCGCCCCTGTGAGATAGTCTCTGGATTAGCAGTAGGATTTTAGAAAAGAAATTTGTGGTACTCAGGGACCCTGTAGTATCTGTCAGGTTTTCTGGGAGCAGGAGGCATGGAATCAGGGTCCAAACTAGATTCCGAGAAAGCATCATCAACAATGTCCAGTACAGGAGGAATAGCTAAAGGCCTATGCTGTGGTAGGAGAAGGAAATCCATAAGCCTCTTTTTTGAATCAGAGTAATCCTGGCTTTCCCAGTGGAAATGCTCCCTTAGAGAATGTAAAGTTTCCCCAAATGAAAAATCCTCAGAGGGGGAAGCAGAGGGAATAGAGTCCTCTGCATCAGAATCCTCATAAGTAGGTAAAGACAAATCCAAGTTATCAGAAGAGTCAGAAAAAACTGAATCCTGATCAGAAGATTCATAATCAATCTCAGTCCTAGGCCTCTTAAAAGGGGGGGGGGTGGCTACCCCTGATTAGAGTTATTAGATCTTCAGCCATTCTTATCATTTGTTTTTTAGGCATAGAGGCCTGAGCATGTGGCCTTGGGGTTGGTTTTTTAGACATGGATTGAGATTTTGGCCTAAGTAATGAAGGAGGTGCATCGTCGGCAGTTTTGGACCTCGGCGGCCTGTCTCTGTCTTTATCTTTGCGTTTTTTCAGAATCCTGGTAGTCGGATGGCTAACCGACGACATTTCTGGATAATTAAACCGAGAACCGAAATATTTAGAGGCAAAAATATACTGACGACGAATAGTGTGCTGATTAAATAAAGCACAAAACTGACAGCAAGGTACGTCGTGGTCAGGGCCTAGGCAAGGAATACTGTACGAATGAAAATCTTTATGAGGTATTTGCTTTCCACAAGTAATGCAATTATTAACTTTTACTGACATCGGTAAGGAGCAAGAAAAAGTTTCCCCAATGGGGTACTTAGCTTTAGTTGAAGACTTCGGTTCTGAAACTCGAAAATGAAAATTTCAGGAGTCGGCTGACCGGTACTTGCGAACTGCTTCTGCTTCGGGCACCGCACGGCAAGAAAGACTGATGTAATGGCGTTGACTGCATGCTTTATACCCTTGACGACCTGACATCATGGAAGAAGGGACAGAAACAGACACAGGACCTAAGACTTTGTTAATCAGGCTGACTGAGGGCAACCTGCAAGCAGATTACCCAAATGTAATGACTGCAACAGTGAAACACGAAGAACATCACATTTTTTCCCTTCAAATGACAAACTATTGGTCAGACTTCATGTCTTTTGTCTTTTATAAATAAAATTCAAACTGTCTGTAAGCATCTAAAGACTGAGGAATTCCTTCTCCATTATTTTGAAAGTTAGGAAGGAAAGCATGTTGTTGGACAGACTGATTAAAAATAAATTCAGAAATCATTTTAGGCATGAAAGAAGGATTGGTTTGAAGATTTATTCCGTCTCTATGAGACACTAAAATGACAGAAATGCATAAAAAGACCCTCTAACTTAGAAACTCTTCTACCTGACGTTAAAGCTATTAACAAAGTTTTCTAGTGTCAAAGAAAATGATCAGCTAGCTCAAAAGGAAAGAGAGGAGGAGTTTCCAATACATAATTCTCATACTGAGGTGGAGGCATGCTTTTTGGGCAGTTTAAAGTGAAGGACTGCTTTGAGAAAGAGTGCAACATGATTAGAGTTAAGATTAAATAAAGATTCACTGATAAACAAACAGAAATAGCTAAAAGATGAATCGTGATAGAACTACATGTAAATAAGGCAGACTAAAGTAATTCACAGAAATACAGAAGGACCTGGGGGGTTACATGCTGTACTCAAGTCCTGTCTTCCATTTTGATAACAGGTACAAAACCTTTTTACTTGGATAGAAAAAGCTTTCTAATGTTAGGTTCTTCCTACCCAGCACAGAAGTTTTCAGCATTTCCTGAGGGAACCAGGTCCTGAAAGGAACTGAAATCCTATCATCAGTAATGTGAACTTCAGGGTCTGTAGATTTGGATGCATCAGTGACTCCTTCTCCTTTGTAAGTATACCCACCAAGACTTAAAAGAGGTAACTTCTTCTGGACATTTCTTTGAGAAGACAGAACCAATGTTATCTTGGCCAAAATAGTGTTAGCAGGGGTATCCTTATAGTGTCGCTTATCTTTCAAAGGACTCATGGAATCAGAGGAAAGGGTAAAGTAGAAAACCACACAGACACTTTCCATTCCAGCTTATTGAGATAGCATCTGATTGCCACTGCTTGTTTCCAAGGAATTCAAAATAAAAATAGACTCAGTTCACAGTACCGTACTGATGCAAATAAGTGTATCTCAGAAATTACTAACTGATGGATAAGTTACAGGAAGACCATTTCTCTTTTCAACATTCACTTCTGAGGGTCTGCTGGGACTGGCTTAGAGAATCTGTCACTGTGTTCATATGGGAGCAGACTGTAGAAACTGGTTGTGTTTAATAGCCATTCCTAAGTTGTCACGACTAATCTGCTAATGTACCATATCACTGTGGAATTTTTTTGTTACTACTTGGAGAGTATCTGATACTTGGTGAAGAGCTTTGAGGCAATTGATCAAGATAATCATCTCTTTTATACTGATATGACTTTTCTTGTGTAAGGGGAACCATACACCCTGAACCTTGGTTTCATGGGAGAAGGCCACCATACAAAATCTCAGGCATTTGTTACAATACTCTAAAAGCAGCCACTGGACAAAGGGGACTTACAGATAACAGTCTATTTTCTTGGCCTACCACTGTAATGAATGACTGGAATTTGTTGAAAAAAGTGTAGTGTTGGGTCACACTGACCTGACAGATCATTACAGCCTGCGAAAGGCTACAACTGTGACTGGGCACTTTGTGTATATTCTTGGTGTTGTAGAAACCCAAAGCACAGAGAAGTAAAATGAGTATGAGAAAAAGACAGATAATCTTAAATATTTTACGTGACTCTTGTAGGATGGAATATGCAAGTAAGTATATTTTAAATCCAGAGTAATCATGAGAGCATTTGAATGCATTTGAGGGAGAAGAGTTTGAAGGGTGAGCATTCTGATGTGAGAAAGCATCAAAAAAGTACTGAGAGCAAATAGGTCTAGAATTGGCCTCCTATCTGTTCTTTCCAGGGAACTAGAAATAATGTTGAATAAAATCCCTTCCCCTATACGTATTGAGGGGCTTCTTCTTTTACTTCTAATAAGAGAAAGACTGAAATAATGGAAGACATAAGATGCACCTAACCTCTGCGTACCCCAGGAGTGCCTGATAGGGTTGGCTTGGAGTTCCACTCAAGCTTGCAATTTTTTCTTGTGATACTTAACATCCATTGAGAGGCAACAGAAAATCTGATGGGGGGAAGGGGGATCAGGGCAGGGTGGGGAGGAGAGACAGGGAGGGATAGGGGCTGGAGAAATTATTCTATTATTATTAAAGCCCTGGAATCCACTATGCTTACTCTTAAGAGTACCATTGCCATTCTTTCTTAAATTAACTTGTGCCCTATTGTTGATATTTAGATTTGGATTGTTTTCTGAAGATGTGCTTTTGCAGGGTAATTTCTGTCATATGTAGTTACTGGAGAAAGAAGAAAATAATTGTTTTTCCCCCTTGCATCACTTTATCCCCCTTTTCTCTCTCTCTCTCTCCCTCATTCTTAATCTTCTTGAAAACTCCAGCTGTGGAACCCCAAATAGTAATTATTCACCCAGAGAACCATTCTGTAGTTGAGCCTTTACATCTTCTGGTAGCAATTAGAGCTTTAGATAAGCATGCCTATTGATTACAGAGCCCATAGCAGCAATTCTACATACTGACAATGGCATCACATCCATGTTTTAATGGAATATTTAGCAACTTGGGAGACAAAATGAAGTATTTCTTGAAGTTCTGATCTCATGATTTGTTTGGGAATCTCAGAGACCCTTACCCATACTGTCTCACATAGGCTCAAACTTAGTACAAGAAATCCGGACAAAATCTAAAATAATGGCCAATAAAAACAAAATAGTTTTTTCTTACAATAGATAAAATATAATGTTTTCTGAAAGCATTCAAGTTGTTGTCTACATCTGAGAGAGGAATAAAGATAAAACAAAAACAGTCAGCACTTAGTGAAAGTAGAAGCACAGGCTCAATCGTGCATCTTAGCATGGATAACCTTCACTATGGGTCAATTCAAGCCTGTGAGTGTAGCTGTGAATCAGGGACAATTGCTTCTATTAGGAGGGTTAAACCTCATTATTTGAAGATGAACATAGTTTTGTGTGTTTATATTAAGTTAATAGGTTATGGTGGTGTTCTCCGGGTGTGTTTGTTGTTTTTTTGTTTGAGGGTTTTCATTAAAACAAAAAGTCTTGTAAGATGTTGTGATGCCGGTGCCCTGGCCCAGCAATCAAGGAGCCTTAATCCTCACCACTAACACCAGTGAAGGGCGTCCGTATAGGGAAAGGATAATAAATACACACACAGTAAAGTACAATTTCCCTTAAGAGCACACAGAGATCACAGTCAGTCGGGGGCTGGTTTATCCCTTTCTCTCCAGGTCCCCAGTAACACTCCCCAGTGGCACAGCTACAGGGTCCAGATCTCAGCCTAGTGGGCAAGCTAAAACCTCCAGCACCCTCTCTTTCCAACCAGTGCTTTGTGTCCCTGCCCAAATAGCTGACACACATACCTTGAGATAAGAGTTTATACAACCACACAGACACTCCTGGGGAAGGCTGGCACAGGTTCTCCAGCTGTGCCCCTTTTCTGCCCAGTCTAAAAGGTAGTACCAGCTGCCACCACCCACTAATATTTATCAGCTACTCAAATACCCTTAAAAGAGTGTCCACTTATTACTGTGCAATATTATTATCCAAATGTTAAGTGTGACTGAACAGTCAAGGCTTATTAGAGTGACTTGGTACGGTATCACTATATACATGCAATGTACTCTAGAGCTTAAATTGACTCTACATAAAACAGCCACAGTTGAAAGGTTTAAACATATTTAATAATAAACAATAAAAACACAAGACAATACTTCTTACTACACAGTGCTAGTCAAGAATTCAGAGATCACAAAGAAATACTTAAAATAATACAGTCGAAAAGTTATGACATCACAGAAAAACAAACTAGTCTAATCTTCCTATTTCCTAACTATATCTAAGAGAAAACACAGTTGTAAATAACTTACATATAGAAACAGGCAGTGCTGGTGATGTTGGATGTTCTCAAGATAAAATGCTCAGAGCTCTCTGATTCTGATTGATAATACAGAGCTGCTTCACATGACATCATTCTTCACACTTCTCTGGTGTTCCCAGACTAACAGAAACTACATTTACATTCTTTATACCTTGTCAGAAACCAGAGCAATAAAGGACGTTTATACATGCAAATTCTAGCCATTTACTCTGGTCTTAAAACAATAGGCAGGATGTCTCCCACTAGACATAATGGCTCTGAATTTTGACATCAAAGACAGTCATAAAATGCTTGACAGCTTTCTTAAAGCAGAGTGCACTATTGTTACATTTTTGCAGTTCAATATCCAATGCAGTCTTTTCACATTTATTAGAACATGCCTGTGGCTTACATTAATATTTACAAATGACAGAATTATCTACAAAATTCTATCCGGGTAGGCTGGCAGCCTTCACCTATCTTCACATACGTGACACTGGGTGAAATGGATGTGACAACAAACAGCTGTATTAAATACCAACCTGCCAAACATTAGTGTTTGCATATAACAGAAAAGCTGAAACTAGACTTAAAAAAAGCTGTTATACATAACATGTGGGAATAATAACTACTTATCATAATGGCAACCCTTTATATATTACCTTTCAATGTGAGTTGTCTCAAAGGTATATACAAAAAAGAGTAGTGAACTAAATTAAAAATGCACAGTGCAAATAAATAAGCTTCAGGAGACATATTTGGAAAGAACTGAGCATGTGAATTTGATAAAGAAAATATTTCAGAATGTTTATTTAGCAGAATATCTGGGACAAATAAAATACTTATATTAATTGTTACAGGAGCTCCAATAGTGATATAAGATGAAAAAAAGCCAGTAATAATGGTAGTCTTGTAGCAGTAAGGGGCTACTGGCAAGGGACAAGGACTATACTGGCATGTATTTATACTCCACCTAAAACTGCTACAAAGGAGCTTAACATTACTCAGAGGTGTGGATTGGAATTTGACTTGCAACAGTGAGGATGAATCTGGAGGGGGGGCTAGAAGGGAAAATATAACAAAAGAGGGTAGCTTTTTGAAACAAAATGTATGAAAATATAATTTTATATGGAAGATGTGAATTCAATCTTAGAACTTCGGAGAGAATTTGCATATTATTCCCCAAGGTACAAAAACTAGGCTAGGGGAGACAGAATTTATATTTCACAAGAACGTGTGCATTTAATTGAAAGTTTTAATATGCATCCAATAACTATTTCATATCATGTGTCAACAACAACTAAAATAAAAATCCAGGGTAACAAAGTAAAAATGAGCCACTGGCACTTCCCCACATATCTGTTAAACAGAGAGGAATTTAAGGAACGGGTACTGGAAATTATTCGGGGGTTATTAGGGAAGATAGAAATTTCCTCAGAAAATATAGCTAGGGGAGGGTTAAAAATAAAGTGGAGTTTAAAATAGGGTAGAAATAAAAGAAAAATATATGGTTAAAAAGTAACAATAACTGTTTAGAGGGACTAACAAAGGTTAAAGTACTACAGAATAGGAGGAATCTCACAGAAGAAGAAGAAGTTCAACTGCAGAGTGCCAGAGAGAAAATAAGGGACTACCTAGATAATATGCATGAGTTTATAAAGATTGGTTTTAAGCAATTTTTTGATAACTCCAGAGCACAAAAGTGTTTAGCACAATGGCACAAGCAAGAGAAAGCAGAAAGGGCTGTTGCCAGTCTTAGGGAGTCTATAACAAGGAAAACAATCAGAGATTGTGTAGAGGTATTAGAAATATTTTGGAAAGTTTATAAAGATCTGTATAAAGCAAAGACATTTGGAAATCAAGAAAAAGTACAAATGGAAATGTTCACAGAAGAATTAAATATGCCAAGGTTAAAGGTAGATGAGGCTGAATTTCTAACAGTTAAGATAGGAGGAGATGAGATAAGGATGGTGATGTATATACAAGAAAGTCCCCAGGAACCGATGGTATTTCTGTGGAAGTTTGGAAGCTAGGAGGGAAAAAATGATAAAGATCTGGAAGGTTTTGTTTAACAGTATTTTAAGAGTAGGAGAAGTACCAACAGCCTGGAAGAAAGTGGTGGTAGATGTAATACCTAAAAAGGGAAAGGCCCATCAAATCCAGCTTCATGCAGTCCCATTTCAATACTAAACCATAATTATAAAGTATTTATGACTATAATGGCTAAAAGAATGGCAAAAGTGATGCCAAAATTGATAGATATGGATCGATATGGTTTTGTGGAGGGGAGACAAACATTTGACACCATTTTAACACAACAAAGATGATCCACAAAGAAGGAGAATGTAAGAAAATACCACTGTTGTTGGTGTGTCTTGCGGAAGAGAAAGCTTTCAACAAAGTAAGTTGGGATTTTATAATTAGAGCAATGGAAGAATTTACCTTCTATGACAAAATAATAAGGTTAATTAGGAGGATATATGAGAATTTATGAGTCCCTTATTTTCTTTGCCAGTGGTTCTATATATAACACAAATAACAAAGGAGAAACAGGATGCAACTGCCTGGTTCCTCTTTTCAAACAGAACTTATAGAGAGGTCCCCCACACAAACCCTTTAATTTTCATTTTCACTTTCACTTTATCTCACTTCCTTGCTATATTTTCTGAAGAAATTTCTGTCTTCCCTAACAACAGTTTCCACTACTAATTCCTTAAATTCCTCTTTCTTTAATTGATATGTGGGGAAGTACCAGTGTCTCATTTTTATTTCATTACCCCGGATTTTTATTTTAGTTATTGTTGGCACGTGATCTAAAATAGTTAATGGAGACATAGTAAAACTTTCAATTAAATGCACATTTTCCTGTGACAACATTAATAGAACAATGATGATTCGCAGGGAAGCAGAATTTAAGAAAATACCACTGTTGTTGTTGGGTCTTCTGTAAGAAAAAGCATTCCACAAAGTAAGTTGTGATTTTATGATTAGGGCAATGGAAGCATTTGCTTTCTCTGACAAAATAATAAGGTTAATTAGGAGGATATATGAGGAATCAAATGTGAAAATTAAAGTGTGTGTGGGGGATCCACTCCAGACAACTGGACCTGTCTGTTCAGTCAGTATCTTGCACTCCCAGTCTCCCACACTCTCAGGAATCTGCTAGACCCAGACCCACTCAGGCCAGGAGTAAGGAAGGAAGGACAGGTCACAGCACAGGTGTCGACTTGAGGATGGTGGCATGGTGGCCATGGCTCGACTTCCTCCTCCAAGTAAATGAATAAAAAAAAATGCGAGTGGACACAGCTGTGTAATCATTATATAAAATAAACACCAAAAATAAGGGGGGACACCCAAGCTTTATTGAATGACCTCCCTTGACCAGGTCATATTCCATTAATCTAATGTACAGCTGTCCTACTATTCCCTGTGTATGATAATGTCCTGCATCAAAGCCTGAATTGCCTTCCACTGACTGGTATGCAGTAGCCTGAATTAAACCTCACAGCTGTCTCCTCCTTGCCCTTATGCCTTGGTGACTTTCTGTAGTCTTATTTCTAGGCCCTTGCTATTGCCTTTTGCATAGTGGCCTATACTAATCTCTGCTGCTAGCTGCTGCCTGCTTTAATCACTGATAACCTGCAGTAGGGGTGATATTCTAGCCTTTTGAGAGGTTTCTGGCACCCTAAACTTAATTACTGAAGAAAAGAAACAAATAGTAGCCCCAAAATCTGTGTTCGTAAAAGCATTGTTTTATGCCATGTTTTAATGTACCACTGCTGTTACCACTTATAAGCACTGTTTCTCTAGGTATGGCAGTACACCTGTCACAACGCAATGTCAATAAATATAGTAAATATAACTAACAAGACTTTCCTGAATGACTGAAAAATTGTATATATTTGGTATTTGTATTTTTATTTATTTTAAATTGTTGACTGGAGTAAAGTACATATATAGTAGACTCCTCTAATCTTATGTAATTGTTTGATTTTCTGGCAGGATTTCCTTCTGTCTAAACTTCCTAGTGTAGGCACATCTAACACTAATTGTACTACTGACTCATACATACTGTAAACTGTTTTCTACTAACAGAGTACCTCTACTATTATTTTGTGTATTACCAATGATAGTACCTTTTACAGCTGTGTGTTACAGAATATTTTGATTGTGTGACCCTCTACCAATCTCATACTTAATTTAGTGTTGCTATTTCTCTTTTGTACTTTTGTTAAGTAGTGCACAGCACAGTTCTTATCTGATTGTAATGCCTGCATAACAATTAAGATTATATGTGTTTTGGATGCTCATTTTCATTAAGCTTGTAATTATATGTGGCGTTTTTCTACTAGTAAGCCTTTATTGAAAATGAGAGGCAACAGTAATGGATAAACTTACTATCAAATGTGCTGTTTTTCACCTAGTAAGCCTTTACTGAAAATGAGAGGCAACAGTAATGGATAAACTTACTTTCAAAACATGCTTGTATGCATATATATACATATATATATATATATATATATATATATATATATATATATATATATATATATATATATATATATATGTGTGTGTGTGTGTGTGTGTGTGTGTGTGTGCACCATCACAATGTCGCAGCTGCAGTGTGCAGCAACGGATATTCAAAAGTAAGTCTGCACAGGTTTGTATGTGTGAAAAAAAAAATGCAGATTGCACAACAGCAAATGGTAGTGTGCGTTCCTTGTTGTGAGATTGGCATGTTGGATGGAGATCGTACTATAGTGGGGATCGGGAATTGTACCCTTTCCCCGCACTGTAGTGTGATCTCGGAATTTGCATATATAAGTTGCAGGGGTGTGTGGGGGGTGCAGGGGTGCCCCCCGGCAAACGTGTTGTATACCATCAGATTGGATGGTATGTTAGAAAAATGTTGACAGTTTGAAATCAAATTGTTGAAATTTTTTTCATTCACTCCTTTTCTCGGTCACTATCATAACTTTCAAAAATGTTTTTCGAGTACATAAGTACTCACAACAAACATGTTCGAAATTATGATAGTAAACTATATATATATATATATATATATATATATATATACACACACACACATATACATATTGATATATACATACATATATATATATATATATATATATATATATATATATATATATATATATATATATACATACACACATTTATCTATATATATATATATATATATATATATATATATATACATATACATATATATATATATATATATATATACATATATATATATATATATATATACATATATATATATATATATAGCTAGATAGATAAAGAGAACACTAAAACTTGAAACTTAAAACTTAAAAAATGAGCACTTTTATCTATATAAGCGGGGTCTTGAGTTTGAATCCTTCCATGCTAATAATTTATCCAATGACCCTAGCATTTCCTGAATGCACTTTCTGAAGGAATGTTGCTTTTGCCCGGCTGAAGGGCGAATGGTATGATATAAAAGTGGACTGCTAATTACAAGTAAAAGCAGATGTGATAACGATAAACAGACCTAGGGTTTTTTAAGATGCTTATGGAAACTAAATACAGGCAGTATTTTAGTACTAGGAATTAGTAAGTTGGTGAAGCTAGTGACTGTGAGGGGGTAATTGGAATTCTGACAGAGTAAGATAATGCTACAGAGCAGATTTTTTTTTTACTGCAACTGACTCAGCAGTAAACTGTTTTTTTTTTTTTTTTTTTTTGAATCATTATCTCAACACTTGTATAGATGGCCACACAGATGTGATCTCTATAGGAAAGTAGACATATAGAGAATAATAATTGATGAACAGGATGAGTGCATATAAGAATTCAGACAAAAACAGATACTTTGGAAAATATGTTGGGTTAAGCATACTGGCAGACTGGGAAAAGAAAACAGACTAATGGTGAAGGTGATGTTGCTAACTGTAGGTTCGTACATAGCAGATGTCTAGCTATGAGCATAAACTATGGAGATACATTTATTAAACACTAAGGTTTTTAGTCTTTAAATGTCTATTTAAATTCATATGTGACCTGCTAAAATCATTTCATTTGTTGTTGAATGCTATTAATAGTTTTGCGTTTAGCTGCTTGTTGTGTTACTCATGTGTGTACACAGCCGTCCTACATTATTGCGCATTATTGGAGCGGTTAACTTCAGAACAGGGTTGTGGTAATAGTCTGTCCGTTCTTCAATTTCTGTTTAAGTTGGTATCTCACAATTTCATTAGAGTAGGTGGGGTTACTTAATTATGTATGCAGATGTTATGTTAATCAGCATACAGAGTTTTGGCCAGTTGTACTTACATTTCATAGGCCCTTGTCCAGATTTTTGATGATTCCAGGTTGAGTGGTATGGTGGTCAGAGAAAGCTCAAAGATTAACACAGACTAGGCTAAAGACCTGGAAGCTGAATAGACTAAAACGTATTCAAGGGAAATCTAAGGGTTCTAAGGGTTCTAACACCTCAAGAAGAGGAGGAAATTGTTGGGGAGTTAAAGAAGAATGGCATCATCTCAAAACAGCCTGTGTGGAAAATATAGAACATATATGTGTACAAGCCAGGTATGGAAAAAAGGTGCGTAAGGAAAGCTGGCCATAGAATGCAGACGTCCAGGAAGTTATCAAAAGAAAGGAGTGCAGGAAAAAGTGGGATACAGAAAACAGGGACTATGCTAAGAAAAAACATTGGTTGATTAACAAAAAGGGCAGACAGATTCTGGAAAGTGAATCAGCAGACAGAGGAAGCAAACTCATATTAGTCTGTGAGGTAAAGACAGAAAGATAAATAAGATAATCATTAGATACCATTCAAAAGGGATGCCAGCAACACTCAGCTCACCAGTTCACAGAACATTAAAGACAGACGGAATACTTCCAGTAACTTCTGAATGAAGAAAACCCCACAGAAGCTATACTACTCCATGCACAGCCTACAATGAAACAGGAAGAAGAACCTAACCTAGGAGATGTAAGAACAGAACTAAGGAAATGAAGTGAGGGAAAGCAATAGACTCAGATGGAGTTATGACAGATACAATCAAGATGTTTGTTGAGTTAGGGGAGAAATGACATCTGAGGGTACTCATAGTGGTGTTGAGAAAAAGGCACATCCTATATGTGTCTTTCGGCTTTTCCCAGTTCGGGGTCACCACAGTGGAACTCCGGTCCGCTAATGATTGGTAGTTGATTTTTACGTGCCGAGTTACCAGCCCTGACGCACAACCTTCAACGAAGGTACGCCCATTCATGCATGTCTCCACACAGAAGACACTCTAGCTGAGAATCGAACTGGACAGCGTCTTACTGTGAGGCGACAACACTACCGCAGCACCACCACCGCAGTAAAAAGGCACATCCTATATGACTGAAAAATAAGGATTCCAGTGTCAGTCCATCCATCCACAACCTCTTTTTCCCATTTTTGCACACGGGGTTGAGGTGTCACTTCAAGAGTGACAATCATCCAAAACCAAGGTTTATACTGCTGGGTGGCTAGCCCTATCACTGTAGTTCTGTCACACCATACATATGCATGCACATTCCCACCTAAGGGCAATTTAGAATATCCAGTACACCTACTGCATGCCTTTGGAATGTGAAAGTAAACCAGAGCACCCAGAGGAAACCTGCTTAATCACAGGGAGGATATACAGACTCTGCATAGAAGGCACTCCAGCCGAGAATTGAACCAGTGAACATCTCGATGTAAGGCGACAACACTCTCTGCTCTGCCACTGTGTTGCCCTCTAGTGTCAGTGTATAAGAACAAAAGGGGATATTCAGAACTGTAAGCAGTACAGAGGTATCAAAATCCTTTCACACTGAATGAAAGTGCTGAAGTGGGTAACTGCCAAATGAGCAAACAGTAAAAAAAATGGGAGATGAGCCTGAAATGTTTGTTTAATGTTAACTTGAAACAGAGATTTATCTTGTGTACTGAAAGCAAAAGAAGCCTGAAATGCATATTTCCCCGCAGCTAGACAAAAATTCCTAGAACTACGCAATAGAGTCAAAAAGCTAATAAAACGGGACAAATTCCAATACTACCAGTCTGCCCTAGACTCCTCACAACACAGCCCCAAACAATTCTGGTCCTCCATAAACTCCATCCTCCACCCAGGTAAAGTCAGTACCCGTCCTCCTAACATCCCTCACTCCTCAGAATATATTGCTACCTCATTCAACACACACTTCACCCAAACCATACTATCACTAGCTAAACAACACAACCCCCCTCCCCTCCAACCCACACCTTCAACTAGTAATCTCCCCACTGCCTTCTCTTTTTCTCCTGTACCTACCTCCAACATACAAAAACTTTTAACTAAACTTAAACCCACCAAATTAGCAGCAGACAACCTCCCAAGTGAATACCTACAAATCACAGCTGATGCTCTGGCCTACCCAGTATCCATCTTGATTAACCGATCTCTGTCAGAAAGTTACGTTCCAACATTGTGGAAAAGTGGAAAGTCTCACATATAATTCCCTTCCACAAAGGCGGACCCTCTGCAGAACTAACCAATTACCGCCCCATAGCTATTCTCTCTCCACTCTCCAAAATACTAGAGAGATGCATACACTCTCAGGTCTCACACTACCTCCTTACTAACAACCTCCTTTCCAGTACTCAGCATGGTTTCCGACCAAACCATAGCACCACCACTGCCTTACTCTCCTTTACTAACACTATCCTTCAGCATAAAAACAATGGCTATCTCTCCTCTGCTACTTTCCTAGACCTATCTAAAGCATTTGACATGGTCCCACACAAACAACTTATCTCTGTCCTCAATAACCTATCCTTCTCACAATCAGTCACCAACTGGTTTCAGAGTTACCTGTCTGACCGCCAACAATCCGTTGTATGGCAGAATGACATATCTCCCCAACTACCTGTCTCCATAGGGGTTCCCCAAGGATCCATCCTTGGACCCCTACTTTTCTCTGTTTACACCAATAATCTAGCCTCTGCCACCAAACATGGCACACTCATCCAATACGCAGATTACTCAACCATCATCTGCTCAGCCCAGTCCCTACCCAAACTGCAAAAAGTCACACAGGAAGCCTTTTCCTCTGTTGAAACATGGTTATCCGATGCCCAATTAATACACAACCCAAACAAAACTAAACTACTCATCTTCCAACCCACCAAACATACTCAAAACAACTCTCACTTTAACATCACAGCAAAAGACAACACCACTATATACCCAACTGAACACACCAAATTGCTAGGAGTGGAAATAGACAATAAACTAAAATTTGACATTCACATATCCATGACCATAAAACAAGTCCACAAAAAACTAGGAGCATTATACAGAAATAAACAATTTCTCACCAAAGCAGCAAAGATTTCAATAGCAAATTCCCACCTTATCTCCACCCTACTTTATGCCTCTCCAGTATATACCAACCTAAGGCAATGTGATCTAAACAAGCTAGAGGCCTGCTACAACAAAATTGCCAAATTCGCCACAAGGGCATCCTACCGTAGTCACCACTGTCTCTCACTTGCTGAACTGGGCTGGCTTGAACTCCCTCACCTCCTTCAGTGGTATCAACTCTCACTCACCCACAAACTAGTAAACCATCCACTAAATGTCCCATCCCTCCAGAATCTACTCCAACCCTATCGCACCACCAGACCACTAAGATCCAGCAACAAAATTCACTTGCAGATCACTAAAGCCAATAACTCTGCTGGTGAAGCACTATTCTCTTGCGCCATAGCCAAATTATGGAACTCACTCCCACCCACAATTACCTCCATACCATCATGCACCAACTTCAAAACTTTATTAAAAGCGCACCTAAAACATGCTGGCTATGCCCTTGCAACTCCCACTCTAATATCATCCACCCCATCCAACTACTACCTTTCTTTCACCTCCACTAACTACCTTGATGATAGCAAGCTCAGATGCTCATAAGCCTAGTACTTATTATACAGCAGGAACTTCTCATTGCTACATTTGTTAATGCCTGTTATGTACTTCACAGATAAAGATTCTAGTTGTCTACTGATGTACTATGTTCTTCATCTGTAAATATGTTGCAAGTAATTTCTATGTTAAATTGTTAATCGCTATGTAATCCAATGTAACTACTGTCTGTTTATTTTACTGTGGAGCTTTTCTCCCCGGGCCTCCGCTGAAAATGGACCCACATCCAGTCGGACACTCCCGGTCAACAAATTTAAATAAATAAATAATAAATAAATAAATATTTAACCTAAAACAGTTTCTCCTGTTGTGAGAATGGGAGCACTGAGCTCAGAAATGGAGAGATGTGTGTAATTACCTAAACAAGTCGCAAGCTGGGTTATGACAACGACATCTTAATTTCACATTTCAATTTATAGAAATACAGAATCCTACTTACTGTTTTATTTTTACATTAATAAATCTAGTCTGTTTTGTCAGTCTAATTTTTTAAAATCCAAAGGTAAGAAAGGGATTAGTCCTGCTGGCAAGACAGAACATTAGGGTGTTAACTATTTTATATTATACAGTGACTGGCCATTAACAATCCAAAAGGAGTATGCTGACTGGCCAGCCCATCCAACGTGCCCGGTGTAAATTGATCATATACCAATGGAAAAAAGTCCACTCACCCAGACTTTCTCCTTTTAATATATGCTATGGAAACTCTATTTTTTTTATTTGTAAAAAAAAAAAGAAGTTATGTACTCACCATAACATTCCATGTTTGTTGTCCATCATGCCCTTCATTCTTACATGTGGGTTTGGAGCCGATCCTCGGGTCCAACTCTGCCGATTACAGAAGCTCAAAGTCTCTAAGTTGGCTCGTGGCAAGGTAGGTATCCCATCATGCAGTGGTATCAATCCTCAGATCTTCTTTGCTACTGACAATAATAGCAATTAGTTATTCTGTACCCTCCGGTAAAGGAGAAACAATAGTGAAAGGTCTCCAACATAAAGGAAAAGAACAAAAATTTTCCTACCAGGTCCTCTAGGATTATATGGATGGGGGTAGGTGGATGGGTTCGTAAGAATGAAGGGCGAGATGGACAACAAACATGGAACGTTATGGTGAGTACATAACTTCTTTATGTATGCTGTCCTTTCTCGCCTTCATTTTTACATGTGGGACAGCATCCCTAGGACCTTTTTCTTGGATGGCTCATGGGAATACACTTGAGCACTGTGGAACCAAAGGAAGATCTGTCCCTGGAGGCCAAATCAACTTTGTAATGAGTGATAAAAGTATGTGAACTTGCCCAAGTTGCGGCTGCACAAATACTGTCCATTGAAATTCTGGTTTGAAAAGCAGTGGATGTTGCTACTGACCTGGTTGAGTGACCTCTAACTTTGAAGAGGAGTTCCTTGTTACTGGAGGAGTACATAAAAGTTATGCAATTGGAAAGCCAATTAGATAATGTTATTTTAGAGACTGGCATACCTTTTCTTGCCTCTGAAAAGGATATTAACAACTGATTTGACTTCCTGAAATCTCTAGTTCTGTGGAGATAGAGCCTAAGTTGTCTATGCACATCAAGTTGGTGAAGTTTGTATTCTGTCTTGTTGGAATGGTTAGGGAAGCACACTGGAAGCTCAATAGATTGGTTAATATTAGATTGACAGCAAATCTTAGGGACAAAGGACAGATTAGTTTGAAGTGAAACCCTGTCTTTATGAAAAATAAAATAGGGTGGTTTGACTGAAAGTGCTTGTAGCTCTGAAACTCTTCTAGCTGAGGTTACAGCTACCAGAAAATCGTCTTTCAAGAGAGGAACTTTAGATCGCATGTGGAGGAAGGTTCAAAGGGTGGTGAGGTTAAGTGTGAGAGGACAAAGTTTAAGTTCCTAGGAGGGACAGGTTCTTTAAATGGAGTTCTCAATAAGGAAGTGCCTTTCAAAAAGGCTTTACACAGTCTATGTGCCATCAAGTTAAGTGTATGCTGTCCTAAGTGGAAATTGGAGATAGCTGCTAGCTGGACTTCAATTGTAGCAGCGGCTGAACCTTGTTGGAAGAGTTCTGAAAGAAAATCCAAAATTGAAGAAATTGGGGCAGTGAAGGGGGTCTATATTTTTGGACTGTGCGCAGAAAGAAAATCTTTTCCATTTACTAGGATATAGTTTTCTGGTAGAAACCTTATGAGAGGATATCAAAATGTGTTTTACTGCTGGAGTGAAATCCTGAAGCCTGACTAAAGTTTGAAGTGGAACAACCAAGCTGTACAGATGAGGGTGTGTAGACAAGGATCAAGTGTTCCTCACATATGCGTCAGCAGGTCTGGAACTGGGTCCAGAATCCATGGATCCTCCAGTAGATGAGGCCAGAGAAAGGGGAACCAAATCTGATGAGGCCAATATGGAGCAATGAGAATCATCTTGCTTCCCAAGGACTTTGCTTTCTGAATGTCTTTTGATATGAGGGAAAATGGGGGAAAAGCATAAAGAAGTCTCGAGGGCCAACGGTGAACAAGTGCATCTCTTGGTGTCTTCCCTGGAGGGGGGATTAGGGCAAAGTAGCTGCTGCATTTGGAGTTCATAGGAGTGGCAAAAGATCCCAGCATGGCTGGCCCCATTTGTGGAAGATCTCTTCCGCTATGTTTTGATTTAGAGACCACTAGTGAGGCATTGATATTGCCCTGTTGAGCTTGTCGGCTATCACACTGGACTTCCCCTGGGATGTGCATTGCTACTAGAAAGCATTAGGAAGAGACTGCCCACTGCCAAACCCTCAGAGCCTCTCGACAAAGTGGGTATGATCTGGTTCCTCTCTATTTGTTTATACACCATACCACTGACACTGTCTGACTGGATTGCAATCGTCCCTAGAGGAAGAGAGTTGTGGAATGCTTGCAACACCAGACATACTGCTATCATCTTCATAGGTTCATAGGTTCATACTAGGCTATCTGCCCTAGGACATTTATAAGCTTAGCCAGAGTGTGTGTGGCTTTCGCCACCCCTTGGAATGAGAATACTATGCCCATTTAAGGTTTAGTTTACTGTGCCTCTGTCTAGTAGTGACACAGAGATGACCCCCGGGGTAAACCTACGATCTCTCATCCACTCGTCAAGATTTCTCTTGAAGAGAGTCAGTGAGGGGCTCTGCCTAACATGGACTGGGATTCTGTTCCAGAGTGTAGGGAGCCACTGGGTTATGAATCTGTCCCTCCAGCGCGTCCTATTTATTTCTGTGTTGAGGTTCAAATCTCTCGCTCTCGTGGCTCTGGTGGATTTGGATTTTTCTGAGGTGGAGCATGTCCATTAATTCTGGATTGGGACATGGCCTTGTACGTCAGGCATAGATCACTTCTGAGTAGGCGGTACGTGACTGAATAGAGCTGGAGTTTCTTCAGCCGGGCAGCATATGACATATGTTTGAGACCCTTGATCCTCTTGGTGAGGTACTTTTGGGGTCTTTCTAGCTGCTGCAGGTGTCGGGTAAGGTACATCCCAAATGGGGCATTGTACTCAATTATGGGCCTGATAAGGGAAGAGTATAGGGGCACAATGACCTCTCTTGATCTAGATGTGAATCCTTTCATGATAAGGTGGGTAATATAGAAGGTCTTCCTAACCACCTTGGCAATGTGGGTGTCAAATGAGAGGTTACTGTAAACTTGGGTCCCTAGGTCCCTGATTACTTCTTCCGTACTTAATGGATTACCACCTATGTGGTAATTTGTGGGTACTTTGTTTTTCCCAAAGGGTATGACTATACATTTTTTGGCGTTCAGTTTAAGGCCATGGCTCTGGCACCAGTTATCCATTTCTATGAGGCCTTTCTGAAGGATGCTTGTGTCCGCTAGAGTATCAATTATGGCACCCAGTTTGCAGTCATCTGCGAACTTTGTCAGCCACAATCCTCCTATGTTTGCTTGCACCTCGGAAAAATAAATGCCAAACAAGAGGGGTCCCAGGACCAAGCCCTGTGGGACACTGCTTGTGACTGGCTTAGAGTCTGACATGGCTCCAGCACTTCTGACCTTGTGGGTTCTGTCCTTGAGCCAGTTTGCAACCCATCTTATGACATATGGGTTTACATTTAAGCTGGTGAGCTTGTCTAAGATGCCCGAGTGGGGTATTGTGTCGAAGGCTTTTGCAAGATCAAGGTAGGCTGTGTGAACTGCCTTACCCTCATCAATGGCCTTAGTGACTGTTTCAAAAAAGTCGACCAGGTTCAAAAGGCAGGATCTGCCCTTGACAAAGCAGAATTGGGTAGGATCCAGTGTCTGTAGGTCCCCAATGTCTTTGTTTATGAGTTCCATAATGATCCTCTCCATAGCTTTGCAGACTAGGCTCGTCAAGCTTATGGGGCGGTAATTTCCAGGGTCCGTAGAAGCACCTCCTTTGTAGAGTGGGACCACTGTTGCTGTACGTCATTCTTTGGGTACATATCCTGTAGTAAGGCTAAGATTAAACAGCAGCCTCATGTGCGGGTTTAGTTCCTCTTGGAGTTCATGTAGCATGCAACCCGGGACACCGTCTGGTCCCATTGATGCTGTGTTTTTAGCTTTGGAGAGGGCGACTCTCACCTGGGCATCTGAGATGTCAGGGAGGCTACACTCTGCTGGGATAGATATTTCTCCTTTTGGGGGGGGGGGGTTGCACTGAACCTGTCTGCCAATATGTTGGCAATGTCTGTGGGTTCAGTGTATTTTTTTTCATTTTGGACTATCTCTGAGCATATCTGGGAGTTTCCACCCAGGTTTCTAACATAACTAAAGAAGGCCTTGTGATTGTCTTTAGTGTCTTTTGCGATTTTTCTCTCAAAGTTGGCCTTGGATGATTTTATGAGTGATTGTAGTTTTTTGCTAGTACTGATCAGAGATGCCTTCCCTTTTGGGGATTTTGCTCTGTCATGCAGTAGCTTCCTCCTCCTGTTGTAAAGCTTGTTAATGGCTGGGGTCCACCAGACAGGATTCCTGCCTTTGGGGAATGGGTCTTGGTTTTATTTGGGATTGCATGATCCATGCATTCTTGAAGGTGTCCGTAGAAAGCGTTTATAAAGGATTCAGCGGTGTGGGCTGTAGTTTCCACTGGCCCAGGGGCCTTGAAGGATACCACTTCAGTCTTAAGAAGTGTGAAGTCAGCTTTTGAGAAATTCTTTACTGTGGTCTTTTGTGCTGGGGGGGGCGGGATGTGGATTTCCAGTGAGATTAATTTATGGTCTGATCTCACCAATGAGGGGTATACTTCCGGTGTGGAGCATTGTATCCCCATGTTTGTGATGATCAGGTCTAGTATATTATCTCCTCTTGTGGGAGTGGTGACTAGTTGTTCCATCGCATTTGAGTTTATGAATTCTAGGAACCTTTGGGCTAGGGTGTTGGGGCTTGAGTAATGCTCCCAGTCTATGTTTGGGTTGTTGAAGTCTCCCAATATGATGGTATTTGGAGACATTCATATTCTCCAGTGTCTTCAGGAAGGCTGAGGGTTCTTGAGGGTGAGAGGGTGGTCTGTAGCATGCTACAAACTGTAGGGCAGTTTTGCCTACGGTTAGTTGCACCTGGATGGTCTCCGATGCTTCGTGCGTTGCCGCTAACCTGGAGGTGTGGGTATCTTTGATGAATATGGATACTCCCCCTCCTTTTGTGGTTTGGTCTAAGTTTTGAGGCCGAAAAGCATGATATGAGGTATACCCTGGTAGTGCTGGGGTGCCCTCAGGAGCCTTGAACCAGGTTTCAGTCACTGCACAGACATCGATGTTCTCCATACTGAGGAGGGCTTCGAGAGCGTGCATCTTGAGGTTTAGACTTATGGTGTTGAGCAGCATTACCCTTAGTTTTTTTCCACTTGTGTTTTCTAGGGAGGTGGGTTTGTCTTTTGAGCCTTGCCTAAAAAAGGCACTATGGGGGTGGCAAGAGCCTTGGCCAATACCCGGAAGCCCAGGGGTGACAGGTGCAAGCCGTCCCTTGCGAAGCAGCGTGGCTTGTCAAGCATGTCATCCCAAGCAGACAGACATTGGATCCCCTTAGAATGACACCAATAATTGAGCCAATTGTTAAAGCTGATCATTTTGTCTTTGCACTGTGGCATCATTCTTGGTGAGGGTAAGATGCTGCTCAGGGTCAGGGTCATACCGGCCTGGGCTACATAATCAGAGAGCTCCTCTATGTCTCTTTTAATGTAGTCCAGAAAGGTACATCTCAGGTCATTCACACCGGCATGGACAATGACTGAGTCATATTTGTACTTGCTTTGGAGTGACCTGAGTGCTTGTGTTATGTGGCGGATTCTAGCGCCCGACAGGCAGCTTACTGTAACCTTTTCCTTGTTCAGTCTGGTGAGCGGGACGTGAGTGTGTCTGACTATGTAGTCACCTATTACAAGTGTATCAGGCATGTTGTTTGGCATTAAGGGCTGTAACTGTTTGGCACACTGACATTGTGAACTATGTGTTGCATGTGTTATGTTTTGAGGTAGTGGTTGCTTGGATGTCTGCTTTGGAGGCCTCTGTTGTTTTGGTAGATTTTTAATTAGAGCCTCTGAGTATGTTTTTGTGTGTTTATGTGTTTGGTTTGTAGTTGTGATAGGTCTATGTGAGACTGGGTTTGTGGTGTGTGTGGTTACCTTCTCCTCCTGACTGGTTTTGCCAGTACTGAGTCGAGGGAGCTCAGCCTCCAGTTTGGCTATATAGTTGCATCTCTCACATATATTTGTATTTGTTGGGAGGAGGAGAGGGTTGTCTGTGTACAAGAGGCAGCTGTAATATTGCCTCAAGATTCCCAGATTCACCAGCTGGACTGGAGAGGACGCCAGTAATTGACCCTTCGACATGCTAGAATAGTATAAGGGATTGCTGTGTAACTGAGTCAGAAAGGACCTATAGGGAAATGGGTACACAAGGGGATTGTAGGTGGATGTAGTGCTTTCTTTTTGTTTAAGAGTGCTTTACCTATGTAAAAATGCTTTAGGAGCAAGTGCTGGGCTTTTCAGATAGAAAATAGACTGTTTAGATTAAAAGTAGAGCAGTTCTAAGGGAAAAACTGAAGAGCAGACTTAGCGGAGCCAGAAATAGTTTAAACTTGATTAACCGGCGCTGCCCGATGCTGCGCTATGAGCAACTTCGCGCTAAAGTGGGCTTTATAGCAGGGGGTTAGAAAGAGCTAGGAAATTGCCCAAAACAGCCAATAAACTACAAGTTGCTGGACTGGAACCACTCCTTTAGGGACAAATAGGCTGCTCAGTGCTCCCCACTCCCACTGGTGAACAAAGAAGCTTCCTCCTATAAAAATAAGGATATGGACAACACAGGAACTATGACACAGCCCAGAGATCAGCAAAATCTGAAGACTGGAATATTCTAGTTCAGTAAAGGCGGGAAAACAAGGATATATTTTTTTATTTTTTTTTTGTTTTTTTCACAGACAGATAAAAATAGATTTAGTAACAAACAGTAAATGCTTTAAATCGGCTAGCGCACTTGAGTGTGTAGCCTACCAGTTAATTTAAGCAAAAAACAAATTTTTAAAGTGCAAAACAGTTTAGAAACAAACAGAAATACAGTGAATCAACTTGCAGAGCTAGTTTAGTAATAAAAAATTGCTTTTTAGGCAAAATACAGCAGTCGAAAATAGAAAGCCAGAAAAAATACTTATAAATCAATGGAAGTCACTCTTCCACTCTCTGCTGCTTGTAAAACTCTGCAGGACACTACAAGGTGGCTGTGCTGAGTCATATACAAGCGCAAAAGCATGCTAAAGCGGGCTTTATAGCAAGGGGTTATAAAGAGCTAGGAAATGGCCCAAAACAGCCAATAAACTACAAGTTGCTGGGGTGGAACCACTCCTTTAGGGACAAATAGGCTGCTCAGTGCTCCCCACTCCCACTGGTGAACAAAGAAGCTTCCTCCTATCCAAATAAGGATATGGACAACACAGGAACTATGACACAGCCCAGAGATCTGCAAAATCTGAAGACTGGACTATTCTAGTTCAGTAAAGGCAGAAAACAAGGTTTTTTTGGGGGTTTTTTTTTTTTTTTTGTTTTTTTTCACAAACGGATAAAAATAGATACAGTAACAAACAGTAAATGCTTTAAATCGGCTAGCGCACTTGAGTGTGTAGCCTACCAGTTAATTTAAGCAAAAAACAACCTTTTAAAGTGCAAAACAGTTTAGAAACAAACAGAAATACAGTGAATCAACTTGCAGAGCTAGTTTAGTAATAAAAATTCGCTTTTTAGGCAAAATACAGCAGTCGAAAATAGAAAGCCAGAAAAAATACTTATAAATCAATGGAAAGTCACTCTTCCACTCTCTGCTGCTTATAGTACTCTGCAGGACACCAAGAGGAGCTGTGTTGAGTCGTATACAAGCGCAAAAGTGCGCTTAAGCGGGCTTTATAGCAGGGGGTTAGAAAGATCTAGGAAATGGCCCAAAATGGCCAATAAACTACAAGTTGCTGGGCTGGAACCACTCCTTTAGGGACAAATAGGCTACTCAGTGCTCCCCACTCCCACTCGTGAACAAAGAAGCTTCCTCCTATCCAAATAAGGATATGGACAACACAGGAACTATGACACAGCCCAGAGATCAGCAAAATCTGAAGACTGGACTATTCTAGTTCAGTAAAGGCGGGAAAACAAGGACATTTTTTTGTTTTTTACACAAACAGATAAAAATAGATACAGTAACAAACAGTAAATGCTTTAAATCGGCTAGCGCACTTGAGTGTGTAGCCTACCAGTTAATTTAAGCAAAAAACAAACTTTCAAAGTGCAAAACAGTTTAGAAACAAACAGAAATACAGTGAATCAATTGCAGAGCCAGTTTAGTAATAAAAATTCGCTTTTTAGGCAAAATACAGCAGTCGAAAATAGAAAGCCAGAAAAAATACTTATAAATCAATGGAAAGTCACTCTTCCACTCTCTGCTGCTTGTAGAAATCTGCAGAAAAACCAAGCTGTGCTGAAGTAGTCGTACAAATATAACTCTTCCACTCTCTGCTGCTGTAGAAATCTGCAAAAAACCACAGGGAGCTGTGTGAGTGTCCAAGCGGCTTAAAGCGGGCTTTATAGCAGGGGGTTAGAAAGAGCTAGGAAATGGCCCAAAACAGCCAATAAACTACAAGTTGCTGGGCTAGAACCACTCCTTTAGGGACAAATAGGCTGCTCAGTGCTCCCCACTCCCACTGGTGAACAAAGAAGCTTCCTCCTATCCAAATAAGGATATGGACAACACAGGAACTATGACACAGCCCAGAGATGAACAAAATCTGAAGACTGGACTATTCTAGTTCAGTAAAGGTGGGAAAACAAGGATATATATATATTTTTTTTTTTGTTTTTTTTCACAAACAGATAAAAATAGATACAGTAACAAACAGTAAATGCTTTAAATCGGCTAGCGCACTTGCGTGTGTAGCCTACCAGTTAATTTAAGCAAAAACAAACTTTTAAAGTGCAAAACAGTTTAGAAACAAACAGAAATACAGTGAATCAACTTGCAGAGCTAGTTTAGTAATAAAAATTAGTTTTTTAGGCAAAATACAGCAGTCGAAAATAAAAAGCCAGAAAAAATACTTATAAATCAATGGAAAGTCACTCTTCCACTCTCTGCTGCTTGTAGAACTCTGCAGGACACCACGAGGAGCTGTGCTGAGTCGTATACAAGCGCAAAAGCGCGCTAAAGCAGGTTTATAGCAGGGCATTTCAAAGAGCTAGGAAATGGCCCAAAACGGCCAATAAACTACAAGTTGCTCAGCTAGAACCACTCCTTTAGGGACAAATAGGCTGCTCAGTGCTCCCCACTCCCACTGGTGAACAAAGAAGCTTCCTCCTATCCAAATAAGGATATGGACAACACAGGAACTATGACACAGTCCAGAGATCAGCAAAATCTGAAGACTGGACTATTCTAGTTCAGTAAAGGCGGGAAAACAAGGATATTTTTTTTGTTTTTTTCACAAACAGATAAAATAGATACAGTAACAAACAGTACATGCTTTAAATCAGCTAGCGCACTTGAGTGTGTAGCCTACCAGTTAATTTAAGCAAAAAACAAACTTTTAAAGTGCAAAACAGTTTAGAAACAAACAGAAATACAGTGAATCAACTTGCAGAGCTAGTTTAGTAATAAAAATTCGCTTTTTAGGCAAAAGACAGCAGTCGAAAGTAGAAAGCCAGAAAAAATACTTATAAATCAATGGAAAGTCACTCTTCCACGATCTGCTGCTTGTAGAACTTTGCAGGACACCACGAGGAGCTGTGCTGAGTTGTATAGAACTCAGCACTAGAACATTGATGTGCAAATGGGCCTCGTATTCTTGCCATATGCCTTGGACTGTCTTTACCAGGTAATGCCCCCACCCCCACACTATCTGGGAAGCATCCCTGGTCACAGTAGCAACAGGTTGATGTGGAACGAATGGTCTCCTGATGGTTAACTTGTTGGATCGAATCCACCAATGTAGATCCTTCTTGCAAGACTCTGTTATTATGATTAGGTGAGATAGAGGAAGTTCCTGAAGCGACCACTGGGAGAATAGTAACCACTGTAGAATTCTCATATGCATACTGGCTAAGGGAACGAGGGTTATGGTTGAGGCCATTGTTCCCAGCAGTCTGAGCACTATCTTTGCCTTGACCTTGTGTTTGGGAAGAAGATGCAATATCTGTTGTTTGAGATTCGCAATTCTGTTGGTGGGAAGGCAAGCCATCATCTAAACGGTGTCTATTTCTGCACTTATAAAGGTAATATGTTGACTGGGCAACAAGGCAGATTTTTGCAACTTTATTGTAATGCCTAGCTGAGCAGAAATTTGTAGGGTCATGTCTCTAGCCTGTTGAAGTAGATGCTTGGTGGTGGCAGTTAGTAGCCAGTCGTCCAGGTACAGAAACTCTCAGAATCCAAGAAATCTCAAATAAGTCTTTACTACTGCCATGCATTTGGTGAACACTCTGGGGGCTGTAGTGAGACTACAGGGCAGAGCACGAAACTGACAGTGACTGACTCCCAGCTGGAAGCATAAGTGACTCCTTGATGCTCTGTCCATTTTTATGTGGTAGTACATATCTTGGAGGTCTACTGAGCACATCCAATGTCTTTCCCTAAAAAGGGAAGTATTGACTGCAGTGTCACCATTCAGGACTTAGACTTCTTGACTGATTCGTTTAGTTTGCTGAGATCCAATATGAGCCTCCAGTCCCCTGTTCTTTTTCATACTAAAAAGAATCTCAAGTAAATTCTGAACCCTATTTGGTCTGCGGGGACGGTTTGGATGACTCTTTTGTTTAGCAACTTTTGGATTTCTAGGGTTGCTTGATCCCTGAGATTGGGTGGAACATCCAGGATTATTCTGGTTTGAGCAGGGGGTAGGAAAAGGGTATGGAGTATCCTCTGGATACTATGTTTTTTACCCACTTGCCTTTTGTGATGTCGTGCCAGGCTTCTGGGTATAAAGATAAATGCACCCCGACTGGCTCCAGAGTAGCACAGTTGGGCCTCCTTTCAGGAGGGCTGATAGGGACGTCCACGAAAGGAATCACGGTCACCCTGGTTTTGCGGGCCCCCTCTGCCTTTAGGATGGCGTCTACCATTATTTCCTCCCCCTCTGCCCCTGGGGAAGGAATCACCTCATGTGTCTGGGAAAACTCTCTGGGATTTCTTGAACCACATCTTACCGCCTTTCTGTCCTTTAGGGTAGGGTCTTGAAGGGACAGAAAAACATACTCTAATGGCAGACAGAGTTTTCCCTTCCTGCTTGCATCTGATGAATGTATCCTTAACGTTTGGTCCAAAAAGTGAGGAACTGTCAAAAGGGGAATTAGTGAAGGTAGACTTAAAGGGTTCTACAAAGTTACACAACAGCATCCAGGAGTGTCTCCTAAGGGAAACTCCTGAACCCGCTGCCCTATTTGCTCCATTTGGTGCGTATGGTATCAGTCTCATGGAGGAATTCACTATGGAGTTTAAGGTGGATAACTGAGTGGTAACCTTTTCTGGTACCCCCGCAGTTGAAGTACCTTGTAGAGTATCTCCTAGTTCTTTCAAGAGATCTCTCTGAAGCCTTGTAAAATGGGTAAGATAATTCAGTGATCTAAGGGTAAAAGCCACTGATGAAAAAACACGCTTCCCATACCTGTCCATCGTTTCAGACTCTTTGTTCAGCAGATGGACAGATGAGGATGTCTCTGCAAGCTCCTTCTTGGTGGCTGCTGCCACCACCATAGCATCTATTGGCATACCTTTAGTCAAGAAATATTTTTTCTTGGGGGCTGACAAAAAGTAGTTTGGCTTCCTAGGGACTAGCTCAATCATGTCAGGTGATTCCCATGCCTTTCGACTGATCGTGTTCATGAGCTCATCGAAAGGTGGCGACACCCAAGAGGCTGAAGGTTGAGATCCAAAAGCCTTCAGGTACACTGATTCCTCATCAGAAGGGGTGATGGTAGTTCAGCCGCTTCTCTGTTTTAGGATCTCAAGGATATCTGCAAAGGAGATATCTTCAGAGGACGACCATGGGGACCCTTCTGACTCCTCAAGGTCAGCGTCAGAGGTGACAGACTCATCAGGGTAGTTTCCTCTTGCATGTTTTCTTCTGAGGGAGCTCCTCAGAAGGGTATTCAGGGGAGGTTTCGGAAGAATGGGGAAAACCCAGAGGGTGTTGCTGAGGCTGCAGATCTCTGCTGTCCTGTGGATAGGGTGGTGCCAAGACAGAAGCCGATGCTTTTGGGGGAAGAACATCAGCATCCTTGCGTAGAGCTGTAGATTTGGCTAGCACACTCCTCATCAGCTCGAAAGCCGACTCCCCCAGTTCTGAGGACACCACCGGTTCAGAAGAAGCAGAGGTAACCCCCAGTTCCAGGGAGATTGGCTCCAAAGCCAATGAAGGAGCCGAGCTCAGTCGAGCTGATGCATCAAGAGGTAGACTCGGAACCGAAGAGGCTTAGGTCCGAGAATCTCCCTCGGGCCTGACCGGTGAACTTTGGCTCTTAAACACTACAGATGGCACCAAGTGTCGGAGTAGATATAGGTTCCGGTAAGGCCTCATGGGGTGCCAGAGCCGAAGGTTCTGCTGCAAGCGGTACTGGATATTCTGGCTCTGATAGATCAGTATGGCTCGGAGGAGGAACAGTAGTAGATATAAAAGATTTGGACGGCTCTGAGACCAGCTGGGCAGGAGCCGAGAGCAAATTTGCCAGCCCCAGTGCCTTCAAAACTCTGCGCACCACCCTCTCCACATCTTTATCCGATAGGCTCCTAGACGACCTGGAGGAAAAGGTTGGAGAGTGAGATCTTTGAAAAATAGATGATCTCAGAGTAGGGAGACTGGTGGAATATTTGTTGACCAGCTCCAAGCTAAAGAATCCTTTTTCAGCTCCGAAGTTCTTGTAGCCGATATAGGCATGTCAATTGTAATAACCTCAGTTGGCTCCAAAGGCAGTGGAGCTGATGAGGTGGAAGTCTTAGCAGTTTTTGGTATTTTCTCAGGAGGTCCAGATTTCTCAGAAGACACTGGAGATGACCTTTTAACAGTCTTTTCTTTCCAGCTAGAGGGAGACTTTGTAGATTGTGAGGAAGAAGAAGCAGAACAACCTAAATCTTCCTCAAAGGATGGTTTCAGGAGACCTTTCAAAATCAATTTGTTTTTTTCCTTTCTTGAAGGACTCATGAGCTAAATTAGTGACAAAAGGTACAAGTCTCTTGTAAGTGAATGGCCCCTAAACAGTAGACACATACACTATGCCCTTCCGTTATGGACATTTTCTGAGTACATTTTTGACATTTCTTAAAACCCAAAGGTTTATGATCCTTCTCTTTAGACTCCTTAGACATAATTGTCACACTGTAAACAAAAGCAAAAATGTATTACAAAGGTACAAAAAGGAATTAGTTGGGTCCTCTAACTAAAACGGACCCTAATTACTGGGAGGAGGAGAAAATGACACACCACACTAAAGAGCAGTAAATGCCTAGAAGAGGACTAGATCTTCTAACTTTAACGGGCCTAGCCCTGCCAAGAATGGGAAAGGAACATACCACTAGAAAAAACCCTCTAATAAATGATGGGCAAATAGGTTGAGAGGGAAAAACACACCACACAATAAACAGAAAAAGACAAGATCAATAGAGACTAGGTCCTCTAACTTAAAAGGGCCAAGCCCTTAGAAACAGTTAACTAAGTTACCTAAGCTTAGACAAACATGCACACAGGCAGAAAGCTAATACCAAAAAACTGACTAAAATATAGTAAGTCCTGCAATGTAAATACACACTTATCAAAGCTAGTAAAGAGCTGACAAAAGGGCTCAACAAGAAGAAACATCAAATTCTAAATAGAAATAATCTAAACTACCTTTACGGGATACCAACAAAACAGGCCTGCAAAAAAAATGTCGGTCAAACATCTGACAAACCAGCGACAACTATTTAACAATACCTAAGATTAACTATTATCTAAAAGAAGTATTCTAACTATATTCTAAGAAAAAACAAGCTATATATGCGAAAACACAGAAGAAAAGGTTTAACTTAGCCACAGCCAAGAACAGCACTTCTGAACTCATAAAGCGGCAAACGAGATCTGAGGATTGATACCACTGCATGATGGGATACTTTCCTTGACACGAGCCAACTTAGAGACTTCGAGCTTCTGCCATCGGCCACGTCAGAGCCGAGGATCGGCTCCGAACCTACATGTAAGAATGAAGGTGAGATAGGACAACATAACATCAAAACTTTCAAAAAACTGGAGACTTCAAAACAAGGAGACAGATGGGACAGAGAAAAATACCAGGATAATCAGGTATGTTATGCAAAACAAGAGAAACATACCTGAGTATCCTTATATTGTCTCTGTCCTGTCTTTCCCATATGTTGAAAGCCTCCAAATTTCATTTTTTTAAATTAAAAACAAAACAAAGGAGATCTTCCTTTCTCCAATGCTTCCTGTGCACAGCACTGATGTACTGCGCAAGCATGGGAGCGAGCAGTATATCAAGAAAGCCCCAGGATACTGGGGTAAAATATGGAAGAGCAGCACAGTGCCATTATACAAGGGCATTATTTAAGAATATTAAGTAACTTTTTTCTAAAATAATGTCATTGTGTAATAATAGCAATAACCCACAGCTGGGTGTGGGTAATGCTGATTTACCCATGGTTGGCTTTGTTTGTTCATGAGGGCAAAGCCTCGTGACCAAACCACACCAACTGTGGATAAATCCAACATTACCCATACCCATCCATGGGTTATTGCTGTACAAGCCATCTGCTGTAGGGATGTAGCCTGAAAATTCTATTTTGTACTCACAGATTCTTATTTTACTGCTGACAGCAAATTTGGCATTTAGAAAGTTACCCTCCAAGCACTTAAAAATGCATTATTTTTAGCTCGTTCCACTACTAAATATATTGTTTTGCAAGCTATGTGCCTGTTGTTTAGGGGACTAATTTGGACAACTGTAGAGATATTATCATGTAGAAACTAACAATGTTTCTTTTATGATTTTTCATGTAGTTTCATGTATAATCTGTTTAAAATCACATCAGTGTCAATATGTATGCCATTATATTTAAGCTTTTATTTTAATATTGCAATGAATACTGCTTTAATAATATGTTCAGACAGCAGCAACATTGATTCAAAGTATGTGGCAGCTTGTATTTTATTTAATTGTGCAAAACTACAGTCTGGTTAATAGGCTGTGTAAAACCATAGCAAGATGGTTTCTAAGACACATTTTGTAGTACAGACCTACATAGTTTGATATGCATTCTACTATGCAGACATCCCAACCGTCTGGAATTACTCATTTTTACTGAGTTTTGGGGTCCCAATGAAGGGGTACCATGATTCCCGAGTGGCACCCCTTCATTTCCAATTTTTTAATCTATTTTTTTAGATTCTGCACTTTTGGAGCTGACATCATCACGTGCGCGATGATGTCAGCTTCGTCAGCCTGTCGGAATTCAGCTCAGATACACACGCACGTCTGAATACTCATTTCATAAATGGAGTTGCCTATTTTGAATACTTGCGCTTGTCTGTTTGCAGTCTGGGCAGATTTTAATGCCGTTTTCATTTAGCTACAGATTGATGGAGTTTAGCTGCAGAGTTACCCATATTTCTGGGGACTTCTGTTTGCAGTCCAGGCAGATTTTAATGCCGTTTCATTTACCTACGCAGTGATGGAGTTTAGCTGCAGAGTTATTCGTTTAGCTTATGCCGTTTTCATTTAGCTACACAGTGATGGAGTTTAGCTGCAGACATCCATATTTCTGGGGACTGTGCATTTTGCTACACAGTGATTAGGATTGTAGTTCTGCTTATTGCTGAGAGGTACTGCTGCAGAATCTTTCTCTTAAGAGGGGTGTGTGTGTGTGTGTGTGTGTGTGTGTGTGTGTGTGTGTGTGTGTGTGTGTGTGTGTGTGTGTGTGTGTGTGTGTCTGTCTGTCTGATGTATCTGAGCTTTTACTAACACATTTAAAGATGTCACTGCATGATAATTTTTGCAACTTTTAAACACATTCATGGCTTTATGGCTAATTAACATGAGGTTGTGATTTGAAGGAGCAGGACAATTTTAAAGAATCAGTGCTGATTATTTTCATTTCCGGTGGACTGCAGGCTCACTCCATTGTAGTTGACATTTTTCTTTTTCTCTTTCATTTTGCTTGTATCCATTATACTAGCATACCAATGAAAATACACAAAACTGGTTTCTCAGATTTCTAAACTAGATGAAGTTGGTATTGTTGAAATAATTACAGGAAAAGCTTTGAGTTCATTAGCAAACTGTATCATACTTTGATACAGTTCATACTTTGATACAGTTCATTAGCAAACTGTATCAAAGTATGAACTTCTGACTTCTGCCTGATGTAATATATCAGCAACAGCTAATAACTGTCTCCTATTGTTCTAGAAACTTAAGGCTAATGAAGTTCTGATATAGTGGGTCACAGTGTCCTTGTGAAAACTGAAAGCTGACAAGATTCTGACATTTTATAATTTGCACAGAGATGGCCAACTGCATTTAGTAGATTGCTGGCCAGTTTTAGATTTCACTTCAAAACTAAAGAGATAAGCTTTTATTATATAAACTATCTATGCTTAAAATAATATATTTACTTTTTCTTTAATTTTTTTAAATTTAGCTTTTTAATGTCAAGTAAAGCACTGTTTTTATAGGTCTAACTTTATTTTCTCTTCTCCTCTTATGGACTGTGATTAAACCACCAGGTTAAAAAGATCCATAAAGAAAGAAGTGTCTAAGTGTTTTAGAAATTGTTCTACTGACTTTAGTTAAGTTGTACAGTTAAAGAGCTTATTAGCGTATCTATATATTACAATCTCAATCATTAACTCGTCTTTTCTGATTATGAATGCTTGTAGTATATTTGTCTTAAGAAAATTAAAAAAAAAGAACCAGAATAAAAGATGAGCTCTCCTTGTCTTCCTCTACTTTGACAAAACAAACTGGAAAGTAGCCTTCATCACATAATAAACACAAAGAAATTCCCTCAAATAACAGCAATGAAATTTCCTATACGCATTGTATAGTTAAAATCTGTTGCAAGAATGATTACTCCAGAGATATATACATATATATATATATATATATATATATATATATATATATATATATATATATATATATGGAACCCAGGGCAGTCTACCAAAAGCCTGTTTCACCGAAAGTGTAATGGGCTGTCACAGTTTTGTGAAAGCACTTTTTAATCGAAAAAAGTGCTTTTGCAAAACTTTCGTAAAAGTGCAGGGAATCGAGGGGAAGTGGGCGAGATCGGACTACAGTAGGGATAAGGGAATATTCCCTTTTCCCCACTGTAGTGCGATCTCGGAGTGAGAATATAAAAGTAGGGGGATGTGGGGGTGCAGGGGGGCAAAGCCCCCCTGCGTAAACATGGTGTGTGTGTGTTTTGTTTATTTTTGCGCGTGTGTGTGTGTGTGTGTGTGTGTGTGTGTGTGTGTGTGTGTGTTTTACCTTCCGTTTACCGAAACTGCTTTTTCGGTGAAAGCAGTTTCGGTAAACAGTGTTTGGTGGGGTTGGATTCGGACAGTTGGTCTTTTGGTCAACTGTCCTAGATTCATATGTGTACATATATATATATATATATATATATATATATATATATATATATATATATATATATATATATATATATATATATATATATATATATATATATATATATATACTCTTCAAAAACCGAAAAGAAAATCGAAGAAAATATAAATATAAGTATAGACTAAAAAATAAAAATAAAAAAAACTAGGAAATGATAAACGTAAAAGACTGATGAATCCCACATATGTGTGATGAGCTTTCGTCCCTTTATTAGTATCAGAACTTCTTCAGATGAATCAAATTACAAGGGATCTAACATATAAAGACACATAAGTAAATCATGAATATTAATGTGCATTAATTAACCAATGTAAAAGAGACCGTCATGAAACTGTAATGACTTACAAAACTATATAGAAAGCTGTGTAGAAGTGACTATAGGTGTACAAGTAAAACTACATTTATATTGCTTCCAAAAAGCTGTTTAAATAAGAATATGACCATAAAAAATCAAGTGGTTCAGTTAATAAAATTTCACAAAATAAAATGATATACAAGTGTATAGCTGAAAAACTGAATAATACCTAAATAGCTGCAAAGTGAATAGCTTCCAAAAACTATAAAATATATTGTTAAGCACGTGTATGAATAAAAAAACAGAATACTACATCCATGAAGGAAAGACACAAGCATTAAATGACACATAAGATAGAGTAGACTAAAATATGTATGTGTGAAAGGTATATATCCAATGTTATAAAACTGTAGTGTAAATTCATGTAATGTGTAATAATAAAATAAAGAACCAATAATGTACTAGAGAAATTTAACTAATGACTAAGAAAACATTACTAACAAGGTGGTGGCTAGATAATGGTGTGAATTACTAAATGCTAAAAAACATGATAACACATAATTCACAAGATTGTGGCAAGATGAATCGTATGATGTTATTGGAACCACTTTAAGGCACATTTAAGGTTTAAATTTTCATTGAGACCTGGAAAAAACTCAGCATGTAAATGTAGTTGCCACTTTAGTTCTTGTAACTGAAGTTTGCAGTCAGCATCACCAAAGAAATCTTGGACTTGTTCAAGTATTAAAAAGGTGAATTTGGAGAAATTAGAACACATTAAACTATGTTCTCCTAAGGCATTAGTTAGGTCTTTGTTTCTGACTGCAAAATTATGCTCTTTTATTCTATCGCTGAGTTTCCTCACAGTCTTACCAATGTAGAAGCAAGAACAGGTAGAGCACATGGCACATTAAACTACCATAGTGGAGTTACAGTTAAAATGACTTGAAAAAGACACTTTACGTTACAATGTGGAAACACATAGGAATTTACAATATGTATAAAGTCACAGCAAACACATTTGCCACATTTATACATGCCAGGTAAATCACATAAGTTGGCAGGTGTGTTTAATAAGAAAGGAAAAATAAAAGTTATGTACTTACCATAACGTTCCATGTGAGTTGTTTATCTCGCCTTTATTCTCACTGATGGGTTCGGAGCCGATCCTCGGCTCCAACACGGCCGATAGCAAGCTCAAGGTTTGCCAGCAGCTCGAGACCAAGCCCTTTATCTCACAATGCACTGCTGGAATTACCTCAGATCTTGTTTGCTGCGAATAACAGTATATACATATATATACATATATACAACATATACATATCCTCTTATATATATCTACGAAGAACACTTCCCAAAAGGGAAGAAGAAATATTGAATAACCAGGATAGTACTAGCCTCTAAGTCAACAGTCAGCCAGGAGGGGGAAGGAGGGAGGGATGTGAGAATAAAGGCGAGATAAAGAACTCACATGGAACGTTATGGTAAGTACATAACTTCTATATGTGAAGTTGTTAAATCTCGCCGTTTATTCTCACTGATGGGTAGCGTCCCTAGCACCCTCAACCTTGGATGGCTCATGGGAGTATGTTCTTCAGTACCATAGAACCAAAGGAAGACCTGTCCCTTGAAGCCCTATCTACTTTGTAATGTGTGATAAAGGTATGAGGCTTAGACCAAGTGGCTGCAGCGCAAATATTGTCAAGGCGCAATTTAGCTTGAAAAGCAGAAGAGGTAGAGACAGCTCTGGTAGAATGAGCTTTTGGTTTGTGCATTAAAGGCATGCTCGCATTCTCATAAACAAAGGGTATACACATCGGATAACCATTTAGATAAAGTTGTTTCAGAGATTGGATTGCCTTTTCTTGCTTCTAAGAAGGATACAAAAAGTTGGTCTGATTTCCTAGTATCCTTAGTTCTGTCAAGATAAAATCTGAGCTATCTGTGAACATCAAGTTTCTGAAGCATATAGTCCAATTTGCTAGAGTGGTTGAGGAAAAAGACTGGCAGTTCAATGATCTGATTGATATTTGACTCAGAACAGACTTTAGGTAAAAATGAGGGGTTTGTTCTGAGAGATACTCTATCAGCATGGAAGATCATGTAGGGTGGTCTGACAGATAATGCTTGAAGTTCTGACACTCTGCAGGCAGACGTAATGGCCACAAGAAATATTGTTTTCCAAGATAAAAATTTTAAATCACAAGAAGATGCTAGTTCAAAAGAGGGAAGAATAATTTGAGACAACATAAGGTTTAAATTCTAGGGAGAAAAGGGAATTTTGATCGGAGGTCTCATATGAAGAACGCCTTTAAGTAAGGTTTTAGATAATTTATGGCTCATAATATTTGAGCCACCAAGACCAAGGTGGAAATTTGAGATAGCAGCCAACTGAACTTGAACTGTAGCAGCTGCTGCCCCTTCCTTAAAAATTTTTGTTAGAAATTCTAAAATTGAAGATAGCGGAGCTCAGAAAGGGGCAATGTTCTGCGCATTGGCCCATATTGAGAACCTTTTCCATTTACTGCCATATAATTTCCTGGTAGATGGCTTGTGAGAAGACAAGAGAATCTGTCTTGTATCTTCTGAAATTGAATGAAGCCTGGCAATTAGGGGAAATGGATTAGCCAAGCAGTCAGTTTCAGGGACTGCAGAGAAGGATGAAGATCCCCTGATGGGTGAGTCAGAAGGTCCGAAACTGGGACCAAGATCCATGGATCTTCCAACAGATGATGGTGGAGAAACGGAAATGAAATCTGTCGAGGCCAGTAGGGGGCTATGAGTATAACAGTCCTTCCCAGCGATTTTGCTTTCTATAAAAATCTGGGTATTAATGGGAAGGGTGGAAATGCATAAAGGAGACCCGGGGGCCAATCGTGTAAAAGTGCGCCTCTCAGGGGATGATTGGGAGGTGGTATTAGGGCAAAGTAGCTTCTGCATTTTGAATTGATGTGGCTGGCAAAAAGATCGCAGCAAGGCTGGCCCCATTTGCGGAAAATCAACTCCGCAACCTGTTGTTTGAGAGACCACTCATGAGGGAGTAATATTGCCCTGCTTAGCTTGTCCGCTATCACACTGGATTTCCCCGGGATGTGCGTTGCTAACAGAAAACGCTGGGATGACACAGCCCATTGCCAGACCCTGAGGGCTTCTCGACAAAGGGGGTAAGACTTGGTATCGCCCTGCTTGTTCAAGTACCAGACTACTGATATGTTGTCGGTCTGAATGCAATAGTCCCTAGAGGGAGAGAGTCCTGAAAGTACTGAAATGCCAGAAGTACCGCTCTCAACTATGGAAAATTGATGTGCAGATGTAATTCTTGATCTGTCTATGTGCCTTGGGCAGTCTTTCCCTGAAAATGCCCCCCGCTACCCTATCAAGGAAGCGTCCGTGGTCACAGTGGCTACTGGGGGAGGGAGAACAAAGGGTCTTCCGTTAGTGACATGAAGAGGCGTCAACCACCACCGAAGGTCTCTCCTACAAGAATCTGTGATAAGAATCATGTGGTGTATCAGTAGTTTCTGGTAAGACCACTGAGCGAAGAGGAGCCATTGAAGAATTTGCATATGCATCCTTGCGAGTGGTATAGCCAGGATTGCTGCCATCAAACCTAGTACTTTCAATACCTCCGCTGCTGTAGCTTTGTTCTTTGACACCAGTGAGCTGACGTTTTGGCAGAGAAGAGAGACTCTTTCGATAGGGAGACGTAGAGTGGTAGCTGAGGTATCTAACTCTGCTCCTATAAAAACGGTATGCTGCGATGGCGATAAGGCAGACTTTTTGAAGTTGATTGTAATGCCTAATTGATGGCAGAGTGTCAGAGTGTATTGTGTTGCCTGAGTCAATTGATGCCCGGTGGTAGTGGTGAGGAGCCAATTGCCTAGGTATGGAAACACCTGGAATCCTAGACATCTCAGGTGAGCCGTGACCACTGCCATGCATTTGGTGAACACTCTGGGGGCTGTAGTGAGACCAAAGGACAGGGCTCGAAACTGGTAATGATTGGCTCCCAGCCAGAAGCGCAGATGATCTCTGGAGCATCTGTTCATCTTTATGTGATAGTAAGCGTCCTTGGGATCTATGGAGCACATCCAATCGCCTTTCCCTAAAAAGGGAAGAATGGACTGAAGCGTGACCATTCGGAACTTCTCTTTCTTTATAAACTGGTCGAGTCTGTTAAGGTCCAAGATAGGTCTCCAGTCCCTTGTTTTCTTTGGTACCAAAAAGAATCTTGAGTAAGTTCCGAATCCGACTTGGTCTGCTGGGACTGGTTTGATGACTCTTTTTTTCTAGCAATCTGTGGCCCTCTATGATTGCTTGTTCCCTGAGATTGGGTGGAACATCTGGGATTCTCTTTATAGGAATGGGAGGGGAAAAGAACGGTATGAAATATCCTCTGGAAATGATGCTTTGCACCCAAGTATTCGATGTTATGTTTAGCCAGGCTTCTGGGTACAAAGACAAGCGACCCCTGACTGCCTCCAGAGCCGAACAGTCGGGCCTCTTTTCAGGGGCGCTGGAAGGACTGACCGGAGAACTGACCCCTGTCACCCTGTGCTGTGAACCCCCTCTGCCACGGGGGCGGCATCTTCCGTTATATCCCCCTCCTCTACCTCTAGAGGGGGTTCCTCCACGTGTGTCCTGAAAGGCTGCCTGAGTTTTTCGGAACCACATTTTTCCTCCCCTAGGGCCCTTGGGGTAGGGCCGAGTAGAGGTGGAAAAATGGACCCCAATGGCAGATAAAGGTCTTGCTTTCCTGCTCATACCTGGTTAAAGTTTCCTTTACTTTAGGCCCAAACAGTGATGAGCCATCGAATGGGGTATTAATAAAGGAAGACTTAAAGGGTTCCGCAAAGGAACAGAGACACATCCAGGCTTGTCTTTGAAGAGCAATACCCAAACTAGTGGCTCTACTCGAACCATCAGCTGCATAGGATATGGGACGCATGGATGAGTTCACCACTGAGTTTAGGGTAGTGAGCTGGGCGTTGACTTTGTCAGCCACTCCTGCAGCTATCGTACCCTGGAGAGTATCTCCTAGCTCTTTCAGGAGGTCTATCTGTAGTCTTGTAAAATGGGTTAAGTAGTTCAGTGATCACAGAGAAAAAGTTGCAGAACTAAACATGCGCTTCCCATATCTATCCATAACCCTAGAATCTCTGTTAGGGGGATGGATAGAAGAGGATGCCTCAGATACTTCCTTTTTGGTGGCTGCAGCTACCACCATAGCATCAACAGGCACTCCTTTTGTCAAAAATGGCTTGTCCACTGGGGCAGATATGAATTTATTGGGTCTACGAGGGACAGGTTCCATGGCCTCCGGTGACTCCCACGCCTTAGGAGAGATCAGTTCCATGAGCTCGTCGTAAGGCGGAGACACCCAAGAAGTGGAAGGTTGAGACCCAAAAGCCTTCAAGAGCACGGACTCATTCTCAGTAGGGGTCTTGGACTGCCAATCGCCCCTCTGACTAAGGATCTCTAGTATCTCTGCAAAGGAGATATCCTCAGAGGGGGATCAAGGGGACCCTTCGGACTCATCTAAGTCCGTGTCAGATGTCAAAGACTCCTGTGGGGAGTCTAAGTGCCTCCTCTTCCACAGTCTCTTCCTGTGCACCTCCTCAGTGGGGGATCTGGGGAGGTCTCAGAAGAGCAGGGGATGCCCTGTGGGGGTACTTGAGGCTCAGGGTCTCTACGCTTAGAGGGATCGGTAGTTGAATTAGCAGACACAGGAGATTGAGGGGAGAGGGAAAGCTGAACCGATGCTGACGTTGTCTTTGGAGGCAAAACTCTCCTCAGAGCATCGAAGGCACCATGGCTTCTACGAGAAGGAGTGGATGGACCCGAGAGTACCTTCCGATCCTCCCACACCGAAACCCTGGGCTCCGAGCCTGAGGTAGGAGCCGAGCTCATCCGAGCCGAAGCCCCGAGAGGAAGAGTCAGCACTGACAAGTCGGTGCGACTATCCTCCCCGGACCTGATGGCTGAACATTGGCTCCTAGAGCCCTTGGTCGGTGCCGAGGACATCTGAGTAGATGGAGCCAATAACACCGGTGCGGGTATCGGCTCCAAAGGTTCGACCACCATCGGTTCAATTTCCTTCAGCTCCGAGAGTCCAGTACGGCTCGGAGGAGGAGTAGGCAAATCCAGTTCCATGGTCTTTGGTACTGACAAGCTGGTCAGGGCCGACAACAATGTGGCAAGTCCTGGTGCCTGTAAAAGCTTTTGCACTAGGTGATCCATGTTCAAATCCGAAAGGCTGACTGAAGACTTGGCTGAATGCACCGAAGGTGCTGACTGGAGCAGAGGTGAGGAAGGAACTTCAGAGACGGGCTCCAATACTGAGAGCTGGCTCCGAATCAAAGGTACACTCGGTTCCGATGACTGTGGAACCGATGACCCTCCTTCAGAAATCTTAGCCTTTTTTTGAGACCTTATCTGAAGACTTGGATTTTGAGGATTTGTAGGACATACTAGTACCCTCATGGCTACTCAAAACTTCCGAGAAAGATTGCTGTAGCAATCCCCTGTCTATGTTTCCTCCTTCTCTCCAAGACGACTCTTGAAGAAAAGGAGTGGCAAATGCTGCAGGTGTCTTGGAGGTGTTTAGCCCCCAGACAGTAGACACATTGAATGTGTCAGTCAGTGATGGACATTTTCTGCCCACAATCTGGGCATTTTTTGAATCCCGATTTGGGATGGGATTTCTCCTTATCATCCGACATATTTAAAGAAAAACACAGTAAATTAGATCCACAAACAACTAAGCCCAATCCGGGCACTATCTATAACAGTATTATATATATATATATATATATATATATATATATATATATATATATACAAAATAGATACAAATATAGGGCTATGAGGCCCACAGAAAAAGCCTGACTATTATAAGGATTAATAGTAGAGAAAAAAGGCTAAAGGCCCACACAAACAAAGAAGCCAACAAGGCCCTAACTTTTAAACTATTTAAACTATCTAAGTATTTAACTATAGAGTAAATATAATAGTACTAACACACACTATATTTTTTAACAAAAAAGAAAACTTTTTATAGACTTGCTGTTAATTTTTTTTTTCTGAAATGGTCCGAGCTAGCTGGCAAACTAGATCTGAGGTAATTCCACCAGTGCATTGTGGGATAAGGGGCTTGGTCTCGAGCTACTGGCAAACCTTGAGCTTGCTATCGGCTGTGTCGGAGCCGAGGATCGGCTCCGAACCCATCAGTGAGAATAAACGGCAAGATTTAACAACTTCACATTCATTATTTTCAAACAAATTTTTTAAAGTTCTAGTGTGTTTAAATGAGAAACAAGGATCATCACCTAAACTATGACCAATACTTGGATCACTAAGAATGATTTTCCAGTTGTCTTAAAATGTTCCTTAATATAGTCATATCTCTACTAACTGGCAAAGAGAAACTGGATGTGCGGTCTACACTAAATGCCTTAGCAACAGGAACAAAACCAAAATTTAAAATAGGTCTAAATTTAGAATTTCTAACAGACCTGATTTCATTTCTAATGGAAGAGATTAACTGTAAAGGTTAACTTTTTTGTAGAAATAACTCAGTGAGAAACTCAGACTCCTTTTCAAAAACTTCGTCATCAGCAATCAATCTAGAAATTCTAATTAATTGACCCTTAAGAACATTCTTCTTCATAAACAAAGGATGGGAACTACTGAAATTAAGGTAATTGTTTCTGATAGTGTCGTTTCTGTGAACTGAGGATGAAATGCTCCCATTGGTTCTATTAATGGAAATATTAGTATCTAAAAAGGTAACAGAGTCTCCTTTGTTAGCCACAACAAATTGTAAAAAAAGTACAGTTGTGTACACTTAACATAAATGTAGATGTTCAAGTGTATTCACTGTTGCAGTCATTGTTGTGTCTTTTGGCTTTTCCCGGTTAGGGGTCGCCACAGCGGAACTCCGGTCCGCTAATGATTGGTAGTTGATTTTTATGTGCAGAGTTACCAGCCCTGATGCACAACCTTCAATGAAGGTATGCCCATTCACGCATGTCTCCATGCAGAAGACGCACTAGTTGAGAATCGAACCGGACAGCGTCTTACTGTGAGGTGAGAACGCTACCGCAGCACCACTGCTGCGGGTCCGTTTGGGTAATCTGCTGGCAGGTTGCCCTCAGTCAGCCTGATTAACAAAGTCTTTGGTCCTGCATCGGTTGCTGTCCCTTCTTCCATGACGTCAGGTCGTCAGGGGTATAAAACATGCAGCTGACACCATTACATCAGTTTTCCTTGCCCCAGATGTCAGGTGTCCCCCAAATGGGGAGCAAAATATATAAATAATTTAAAACACAAAAATATATACACCCCCAAACAAAAGCAAATACACCAAAAAGGCTTTTAAGTGTAGTAAAATAAAGGAGAGGCACGGAAAGAGAAAAACAGGGGGCAGGAGGGAGGGTAACCAGGACTGCAACAGTGAATACACTCGAACATCTACATTTACGTTAAGTGTACACAACAGTACTATGTTCTTCGTGTTTCACTGTTGCAGTCATTATGTTTGGGTAGATTCCCAAAGCTATAGTTGGGAGGATGGATTTATACAGCATTAGGACCGGCTATAAGGCCCTGCAAAACAGCAGTGGCAAAGCCAGCTCTGGATTTAGAGAAAATTGGTAAATGATAGTGCTTGGTGAAAGTATGAACTGAACTCCAGGTAGCAGCTTCTAGAATATCCCTGGTAGGAACACCTCTGAGAAAGGCTGTAGAAGTAGACGCAGTCCTGGTGGAATGGCATCTGATCCCCTGGGGGATAGGTTTTCCATGGTGTTTATAGCAAAAATCAATACAATGGCTTATCCATTTTTAAATGGTTTGCTTTGAAATAGCCTTTCCCTCTGCCCCTGTAGCAAATGCTACCAGCAGTTGTTCAGATTTTCTTCGAAATTTAGTCCTGTCCAAGTAAAATCTAAGTTGTCTGTGTATATGCAATGAATGCAGAATTCGCTCCCCCTTGTTCTGTGGATTGGGAAAGAAAATTTGCAAATGAATGGACTGATTAAAAGCCACACTGGATACCACCTTGGGCATGAAGGATGGGTTGGTCCTGAGTGAAACCCTGTCCGCATGAAAGATGATGAAAGGCTCCACTGCCATAAGGGCCTGTAATTCAGAAATCCTTCTAGCTGAAGTGCTTGCTAAAAGGAAGGCTGTTTTCCGGGAAAGGAATTTTAAGTCTGGAGTAGCAGCTGGCTCGAAAGGAGGAAGAGTGAGTTTCTCCAATACAAAGTTAAGATTCCAGGCAGGGGTTGGAGCTCTCCTGGGTGGCCTCAAGTTTTTGGCCCCTCTGAGATACTGCATTAGCAGAGGATGAGAGAAGAGGGGTGGTTCTGTGATGTAATGAGCTGAAATGGCTGAGGCATGGAATTTTATGGAAGAAAAGGACAGGCCCTTGTGAAGCATCTCAGTTAAGTATTGCAAAATATGAGGTAAATTGGGCACTGATGTGTTCATCCCTTGAGACTGATTCCAGGCACATAATCTTTTCCATTTATCAGCATAAGATTTTCTAGTACTAGGTCTTCTCACCTCCAAAATGACATCCATCACAGGTTTACTGAGGGATGCTAAGGGGGAATTTAAGTGATTAGCCAAGCTGCAAAATTCAATGTTTGGAGCTGAGGGTGCAGAATTTGGTTGTTCTGCTGAGACAGTAGGGAAGGTGTCTGAGGCAGTTGCCATGGAGACATTTGTAACAGACTGCATAGGAGTGGGTACCAGTGTTGGCGAGGCCAGTCTGGAGCAATTAAAATCATTTTTGGTTTGTCCTGTTTGACTTTTAATCGAACCTTGGAGAGCAGAGGTAGGGGGGGAATGGCATAGACTGATAGGTTTTCCCAGCTGAAGGACAGAGCATCCACTTTCCATGCATTTTTGTGAGGAGTTCTTGTGCAAAATTTGTCCAACTGGTAGTTCCAGGGTGAGGCAAAAAGATCTATGTCTGGGCTCCCCCATTTGCTTGTCAACATGTTGAAAATCCATGGTTCCAGTTTCCATTCGTGTGGGTCCATGAGATTTCTGCTTAGTTCATCTGCCAAAATATTCATCTTTCCTGGGAGGAATTGAGCTTGTAGTTGTACTTGATAGCTCAAGGCCGAGTTCCACAATGCCATGGCTAGTCTGCAGAGGGGGTAGGAATGTGTACCCCCCTTCTTGTTTATGTATCACATAACTGTGGTGTTGTCCGTCTTTACCAGTAGTTGTCCTGGATGAAGGTAGTCCTTGAAGGCTGTCAGAGCATTCTGTACAGCTAGCATTTTTTTTTTGATTGATATGAAGGTGCATTTGATTTGGGCTACATTTGCCCTGAATGCACTTCCCTGCCAGATGAGCCTCCAGGCATAGTCTGATTTGTCTGTAGTTAGGGTTTGGGTGGCAAGGGGTCGTTTTGGTGGCAGGCCTCTGCCCACCATAGGAACTCTAGTTGCAGGCAAGGTATGATAACAATCATTGTTTCCAGGATGTGACAATGTTGACTCCATAAACTTTTTAAGTACCACTGAAGTTTCCTCATATGCAGGCTTGCATATGTAAATAAAATAATGCAGGAGGCCATGAACCCCAAGGCTTGCAGTATTTGTCTTGCAGATAGCAAGGTTTTTGTGGCCACCTGTTTGAAGTAAATCACCAAATGAGTTTGCTTTTCTGGCGTAAGGAAAGCCATCTGGGCAGTTGTATTCAAGCGTGCACCCAGAAATGTAATTTTTTGAGAGGGTACCAGTTGTGATTTCTTTTCGTTTATGGTGTACCCTAAACAAGTTAGAATTCTTTTTACAAACGCCAGATGTTTTAGAAGAATGTCCTTGTTTTCTGCCTGAATTAGGCAATCGTCCAGGTATGGATATATTTGAATATTTCTTTGCCTGCAAAATGCAATTACTGGAGCCAGGCATTTTGTAAATACCCTGGGCGGAGTAGATAAGCCAAAGGGCAGTGCAGAGAACTGATAATGCATGTAGCCTGCTTTGAAGCGGAGGTACCTTCTGCATGATTCCCTGATTGGGACATGCAGGTAAGCCTCTTTTAAATCTATAGTTGCCAACCAGGCATCTTTTCCTACCATAGGAAGTAACTGGTGAAGAGTCAGCATCTTGAATTTTGGGATTCCCAGAAAGGTGTTTAGAGCAGACAGGTCCAGAATTGGATGCCATGATTTGTCTTTTATGGGTACCAGGAAAAGTCTGGAATAGAAACCTTGTCTCTTTTCCTCCTCTGGTACTAGTTGAATAGCCCCCACTGTAGGAGGGAAAGTACTTATTTCTGAGCCTCTGCCCACTTATTTGGGGGCAGGTCTGGCCATCCGTTTGGAGTTGGCAACATGTGGAAATGTAATCTGTATCACTGGGACACTATATTTAAAACCCATTTGTCCTGGGTTATAAGTTGCCAGTTTTTTGCATGAAGAGCCAATTTTCCCCCCAAAGGGGCGGCTAAGAGGTAAGTGCTTGGTAACAATAAAGGAAAGTCATTGAGACTGTTTACCATAGGGAGGTGTCTTGTTTCCAGATCTGGAAGCAGAGGCACCCCATTGCTTAGTTCTGAAAGTCCCTTGGGACTGAAACCTGGTGCTTTTGGAATGTCTGGGTTTGGCTTGAGTGGCTCCGGAAGGAACTGGAAATTACCAGATCTTAGTATGCCAGTGCCTACTAAATTTTGGAGGTTGTACTTTTAAGAAATCTTTCACAGTTAGCATAGATTTAGCTTTATCTTCCATCTTTTTTAGAACTTCTTCAGCCTTATTGCCAAATAGACCGCCCTGCTGCAAAGGAGCATCCAACAATTTTGCTTTAACATGATCAGGCAGAGATTGTTCCTTAAGCCAAGCATGCCTTCTAAGCACAGATCCAGTAACAGCAGCCCTGCAAGAGGCCTCCAAGGAATCAAAACCACATTGCAAAGTATGTTTTCCAACTTGTTCAGCTGAATGCAATAAATCCTGTAAATCCTTATTTTCAACACATTCAAAAATCAACATAATTTTCTGTTTAAGCAGTCCCATGATATGCTGTTGATATTTTAGCATATGGACTTAACAGTTTAAAACCTTGACTGCCAAGGCTGCAGAAGTTTAAACCTTTTTACCCCATCTATCTAGTGCCCTGGAGTCTCTATCAGAATGGGTTGGATTCTTAGCAGTAGAAGCCATAATGCCCTTGGGCAGGAGCGGCCTTAGGTGAACTGGTGCCCTAGGCAAAATGGCTCCATGGTGCCCCCTACCCCACCATCTGGTGCCCTCATCCTGGTCTACCTATACCAAATAAATACTAGAAAAGTGCCCCTGCTACAGCGGCGCCCTAGGTGGCCGCCTAGTTAGCCTATGCATAAGGCTGGCTATGCCTTTGGGCCCCTGAGAAATAGTTTCAGGGTCCACAATAGGATCTTTTAAAAGGAATTTGTGGGAGTGAGGGAGTCAGGAACCCTGTAGTATCTGTCTGGATTACAAGGGGCCAGAGGCAGGGAATCAGGAGCCATACTGGATTCTGAAAACGCATCATCAACAATGTCTAGTACAGGAGGTATAGCCAAAGGCCTATGCTGAGGAAGAAGAAGGAAATCCCTAAGCCTCTTTTTGGATTCAGAAAAATCCTGACTTTCCCAGTGGAAAAGCTCCCTTAAGGTATGTAAAGTTTCCCCAAAAGAAAAATCCTCAGGGGGAGAAGCAGAAGGAATGTAATCCTCTGCATCAGAGTCCTCATAAGTAGGTATGGACAAATCCTGTTCATTAGAAGAGTCAGAAGAAACAGAGTCCTGTTCAGAAGATTCATAGTCAAGTTCAGACCTAGGCCTCTTAGAAGGGGGGGTTGACTATCCCTGATTAGAGTAATTAAATCTTCTGCCATTTTGATCATTTGTTTTTTAGGCATAGGGGCCTGAACATGCAGCCTGGGCGTCAGTTTTTTAGACACAGATCGAGATTTTGACCTTAAAATTGAAGGTGGTGTCGGTTTAATATACAAAACTGCAGGCCTGAATATACCCTCAGAAGCCGGTGGCTGCACAGCGGCTCCGGACCCATCCAAGGTAGAGACATCCGCAGGTTCCATAGGTGAAGCATCTTGCGGCATACCGGACTCCGAATGGGTCTCAGTAGAGACCTGCGAATCAGAAGTAGCGGGTATCAAGGGCTGAGAAAGCACCTCACTGAGTACCGGCAAACTGGCGACTGGCTTAGGAGAAGTGTCGTCGGCAGTTTTCGACCTCAACGGCCTGTCTCTGTCTTTTTCTTTGCGTTTTTTTCAGTATTCCCGTAGTCGGATGGCTAACCGACGTCATTTCTGCATAATTAAATCAAGAACTGAAATATTTAGAAGCAAAAATGTACCAATGACGGATAGTGCACTGATTAAATAAAGCACAGAACCGACAGCAAGGTACATCGTGGTCAGGGCCTAGGCAAGGAATACAGTACAAATGGAAAGCCTTATGAGGTATTTGCTTCCCATAAGTAATACAATCATTAACTTTTGCTGACATCGGTAAGGAGCAAGAAAAAGTTTCCCCAATGGGGTACTTAGCTTTTTAGTTGAAGACTTTGGTTCTGAAACTCGAAAACGAAAATTTCAGGAGTTGGCCGACCGGCACTTGTGAACTGCTTCTGCTTCGGGCACCGCATGGCAAGAAAGACTGATGTAATGGCGTCGGCTGCATGTTTTATACCCCTGACAACCTGACGTCATGGAAGAAGGGACAGCAACTGATACAGGACCCAAGACTTTGTTAATCAGGCCAACTGAAGGCAACCTGCCAGCAGATTACCCAAATGTAATGACTGCAACAGTGAAACATGAAGAACATCCTATACTTTCAGTTAAAGAGTCCACAAATTAAGACAGTTGATGTTCATTACCCTCCCAGATGAAAAAAAAAATCGTCAATGAAACGTTTGTAGAATTTCATGAAGTGAAAACCAGGTAAATGTATCAGAGTATCCAACTCCCACTCACTCAATACAAGATTCGCAAAGGCCGGAGCCATTTTGGTTCCCATTGTTACCCCTCTAACCTGTCTACAGATACTACCATTAAAATGGAAAACGTTATTTTCCAGCACCAAAGACATAAGGGTGTTTAAGGTGTCAATTTTACTTTTAGAAAACTTGTATAAGAAATGCCTAACATAACTCAGTCCTTCAGAATGAGGAATGCTTGTCTATAATGCAATAACATCTAAAGTCACTAAAATGCAATTGTAAAAGTTTAAGTTAGCCACATATAGCATGTTTAAAAAAATACCATGATTCTCTTATGTAGTGAGAAGTAGCTTAACTATTGGATTCATAGGTTCATAGATTAGCAGTAAACTAACTGTCCTTGCGAGCCATTTCAAGCGTATCCAATTATCTCTTGTGAGACTCAAACCCTGCACCTTGTGTTTGTAAGGCAAACTCCTTAACCATTAGGCCACCCTCCCAACCTAAGCATATATACATTTAAGGTAAGAACAAAATCAATGTACTGTGCAATATTTTCAGTTTTGGATTTCTTGTTTGACACTATTCACCTGAAAGGAGGGTTGACACTATTTTTATGAATTTTGAGTATACCAAACAATTTTGCTAAAGAAGGATTAGGAGATACCATGAACTGAAATTCATCAGTAGTGATGTTGTGACTAGAGACTAAATTTTTTAAAGACTTATCAATGTTGTCAAAATGTTGGTACACAGTATCTAGAGAAACTATTTCATACAAATCATCATTCTTCAGATTCTCAGTAATTATATCAATATAAGTAGTTTGGTCAATTAATACAGTACCAGTACCTTTATCTGCTTTCATGATTCTCAAATTTACATCATGAGTAAGGTCAAAAAGAGCCTTATTTTCATTTTCTGCTAAACTGAACCATTTGACTTTAGAATTTGACTTGAAAGCCTTTCTGCAACCATCTTCACACACTCTCATAAAAGTGTATAATGTATTGTTCAGAGGGGGATTATAAAAGCTCTTTTTCTTTAGAACAGAAATATCTAAGTAATTTTTAACCAAAGCTGGTGTATGAGAATCTTGAGTATTGTAAGCATCACAAATACTTTCAGAATAAAGAGAGTCTGTATCATTTCCAAAAAGTAGCTTCAAATTAAGTTTTCTAATGTATAATCTTAAGTCCAGTAGAACATTTGAGACATTGGCCCTTTGAGAAGGGATAAAGGTAAAACCTTTGCATAAAACATTAATATGGTCCTTAGATAAAACTTTGCTCGACAAGTTGAAAATAGGAGAAAGAATGGGGTGAGTAGAGCTGTTCGAACAATTGCTGTCTAAAGCAGAATTGGTTGGATAAACACCATTGAACAACCGAGTGTTGCAACACTTAGAAGTGGAAGGAGTCTGGATAGGATAAACATGTGGCTCAGACACATGACAATTTTTCACAGCTGACAAACCAACCTCTCCAAGGATCGAGGGGAGAAGAACTTGATTGTTGATTATTTGTTGCTGCTTCTCGTAATCATATGTTTTGGAGGTATTGTGTAATTCCTGGATCCTCTCCCTCTTCCTCTGGCAATGACTCTTTGAGTCTGAGTTTTTCACAGAGTTATTTCTATAAAAAAGTTACCATTTACAGTTAACCCCTTCCATTAGAAATGAAATCAGGTCTGTTAGACATTCTAAATTTTGACCTATTTTAAATTTTGGTTTTCTTCCTATTGCTAAGACATCTAGTGTAGACCGCACGTTCAGTTTCTCTTTGCCAATTAGTAGAGATATGACTATACTAAGGAACATTTTAAAAGACCACTGGAAAAACATTCTTAGTGATCCAAGTATTGGTCATAGTTTAGGTGATAATCCTTGTTTCTCATTTAAACCCACTACAACTTTAAAAACTTTGTTTGAAAATAATGATTTTCCTTTCTTATTAAACACACCTGCCAACTTATGTGATTTACCTGGCATGTATAAATGTGGCAAATGTGTTTGCTTTAACTTCATACATACTGGAAATTCCTATGTGTTTCCACATTGTAACTTCAAAGTGTCTTTTTCAAGTAATTTTAACTGTAACACCACTATGGTAGTTTACTGTGCCATATGCTCTACCTTTTCTTGCTTCTACATTGGTAAGACTGTGAGGAAACTCAGAGATAGAATAAAAGAGCATAATTTTGCAGTCAGAAACAAAGATCAAACTAACACCTTAGGAAAACATAGTTTACTGTGTTCTAATTTCTCCAAATTCACCTTTTTAATACTTGAACAAGTCCAAGATTTCTTCGGTGATGCTGACTGCAAACTTCAATTACAAGAACTAAAGTGGCAACTACATTTCAATGCTGAGTTTTTTCCAGGTCTCAACAAAAATTTAAACCTTAAATGTGCCTTAAAATGGTTCCAATAACATCACACATTCATCTAGCCACTATCTTGTGAATTATGTGTTATTTTACCATGTTTTTTCAGCATTTAGCTATTAGTTCACACCATTATTTAGCCACCACCTTGTTAGTAATGTTTCCTTAATCATTAGTTAACTTTCTCTAGTACATTATTGGTTATTTATTTTATTATTACACATTACATGAATTTACACTACAGTTTTATAATATTGGATGTATACCTTTCACGCATACATATTTTAGTCTACTCTATCTTGTGTCATTTAATGCTTGTGTCTTTCCTTCATGGATGCAGTATTCTGTTTTTTATTCATAAACGTACTTAACACTATATTTTATAGTTTTTGGAAGCTACTCACTTTGAAGCTATTTAGGTATTATTCAGTTTTTCAGCTATACACTTGTATCTCATTTTATTTTGTGATATTTTATTAACTGAACCACTTGATTTTTTATGGTCATATTCTTATTTAAGGAACTTTTTGGAAGCAATATAAATTTAGTTTTACTTGTACAGCTATATTCACTTCTACACAGCTTTCTATATAGTTTGTAAGTCATTACAGTTTCATGACAGTCTCTTTTACATTGGTTAATTAATGCACATTAATATTCATGATTTACTTATGTGCCTTTATATGTTAGATCCCTTGTAATTTGATTCATCTGAAGAAGCTCCGATACTAATAAAGGGACGAAAGTTCATCACTCCTGTGTGGGATTCATCAGTCTTTTACGTTTATCATTTCCTAGTTTTTTATTTTGTTTATTTACACATGTCTCTCTCTCTCTCTCTATATATATATATATATATATATATATATATATATATAGATAGATAGATTTTTTTTAGTGTGGGTTTGGAAGTGGACTTTTATAATGGGCATCTTCTGAATTGGCAGTTTTGTCATTACTGGTTCATGCACTTGTTTCATTGTTTACTGGAAAAATGTTCAAACAATAAGTTTAAAATGCACTTTGTCTAACAAATGTGCTGTACTATGGAAGGAATATAATTTAATAAAGTCAGGAAGGTGTATCAAAGAACACATGTATGTTTCTTGTTTTGTTTGCAAGGGGCCAATGATTTGAAAACAGCCCAAAGGTAATCTTTATCCACCACTGGTCAGATGCATTTTCTTTGGATGTGGTGTGTGTGTTTCAATGCTGTTTCAATGAATGTGAGTTTCAATGGCAGAGAAATTTTAATGCCGAGTCTATTTTCATTGTGAGACATTATTGCTTTGTTTAGCAGATGTCTTAATGTTTGTGCATTCACTGCGTTGTGCTATAAAATGTAAAAATTAAATCCAAATAATCATTGCATAAGTAAAGCAGTATGCACACATTAGTGTTTATGGTAAACGGGGCAAAATAGGCAGGCAATGGGACACTGGAATGGCTGCAGGGGGACTCTGGTGTAATATTTTGGTTGTCTGTTCTTCAGTTTGTGTTTGAAAGTTGGTATCCCACAATTCCATTGGAGTGGGCGGGGTTACATAATTATGTATGCAAATGTGATGTTAATCAGCGTACATATTTGTACCTATTTTTAATGGGCCTTGTCCAAATTTTTGATGTTTCCAGGTTGAGAGGTATGCTAAGTTTGTTCAAAAGTTTGCTTTCATATTATGAAGCCTGTTTGAAGATCAAAATAACAATGTCCTTCATCACCAGGATAAATTACAAAGTCAGCATTAACAAAGGAAAGACAAACACCCAAGCTCATTTTACAAACAGAACGATTATCTGGACTTACTTCATTGGCTACAGTTTTTAAAGATATGTGTTACTTTGCTAACTGAAAATAAATTAAAAATGTGATTTTCTGTAGCTTATCTGTCAAGTGGTGTCAATCAATTTCAGTCAATCAAGTCAATTGCTTGAGCCTCGTGTAATCAGTCTGTTATGATGGCTATTAAATTAACATATTTTAATTGATCTTATGATGCCTCACTTGTTTTATATTTATGCTAAAATGAAGTTCTTAGTTTCTCTATAGTGAAGTTCTCTCCCTACAGTTTCATTTTACAATAATGTTCAAAGGAACGTTAAGCACCTCCTGGCTCAGTCTACCATGATGAAGTTCCTTTACAGCATTTCTAATATCTGTTACTAGGGGTTAGGGAGGTGCCACAAGGATGGGTGATGGTGTTTCTGCTTCTACCAAAGAAAGACCAAAGGTGATCTGAACAAATATTTTTTTCACATTTACACCATGCTAACTTGACTTTACTGGAACAAGTAGTTCATTTTACTGGGAACACCATGGAAAATAAGGAAGTGTAGTACTTCTGTATCACAGTATGCAAGAGGGATTTAAACCTCAAACCTCCAGTTTCACAGTCTCAAACAAAATGTCTAACTCTATAGTGCTTACAGCAGACCAGCAAGCCTTGCCTCCAGTACAAAAACAGATTATGGAATACATACTAAATACTAAAGGACAGATTAATGGATTTCCTGAAAAGACAAATCATTGAAAGACGAATGGTCAAGGGAACTTCCCACAAAAAGTAAACTTTACTCAATTCCGTGACTGCATAATAGTAACAACAACAACAAAAAAATTTACCCGGTGGACTGATAATGGTATACCTGTACTTTAATAAGGCTTTTGACACACATCTAAAACAAAAGCTGGTGGAGAAATGGAGAATCTGAAGGAAATAGGATTGGAGCCTAAGTTTATGGAATGGGCATAAAACTTCTGACTGACAGCTAAAAAAAAAAAAAAAAAAAAAAAAAGTACGATATAGAAAGTACAGGATATAGGCATAGGCCTGAAGCATTCCACAGGAATCAGTACTTTGGTCTAATATCACACTGGAATTAAAATAAAAATCAAACTTTTTATGGATGATATCAAATACAGATGCATGACTGAGGGACAGAGGGGTAGGACTCCTGTGGAATCAAAGGACTGAGATAATGTACTTGGGTATGAGGACTCCTAGGACAGCTTTTATGCTAGGAAATATGGAGCTGAAATGAACAAGAAGAAGGATATATTTTCAGTAATTACCCCAGAGTTAAACTACATCAAACAGTGTGTGACAGCTACAATTACACACAACAGAATATGAAATACAAACATTTGGGAAGCAGACTATGGAAATCAGATGACAGTTGGAGTGGTGTCCAGTTATGCTGTCCTTCCAGATACAGGATGATTCATTTAATGAAGTCAACACAGGGAAGTCACAAAGATGTTGACTGGGGTGAGGAGTCTGCTGTTTGACAAAATACTATGGAAAATGGAACATACACACACACATGAACACAAATGAGTCATCTATTAAATAAAACATACAAATAAGCTTCTATGTCTAAGATGAAATTTAAGAAAAAGCTAATCCTGTGGACTCAGTATGTTACTAAGGTTAGGTGGAACTGGAGTTCAATAAGGAGAACTTGAGGAGAGTGGACCTTGGTGCCAGCTGCAGGAAGTTCACTTAGTTCAAACTTGTGAAAGTATTTTTTCCTCCAGAAATGGCAATATAGTCTTGGAAACTCACTGTAGCATGCAACATGTTATGCAGCTGGGGACAGGGAAATACAGAAAAAGGATAAATTAAGGCTAACTCATCTCAGTCAGGACTTGGATGATTGTAATTAAAGTGTGGAACAATAACATTGACTGCACACTTGAGTAATCACCAGAAAAACTTCCATACCTTGTAAAGCAATCACTTTTGTAGGAGGACACTGATGTGGGAGACCTGTCCCCCCAGCACTGATCTCTGTATATACTAACTCAGAGGACACACACAAACTAGGAAAAAAGGAAAATATATAAAACCATAGAACTCATCTATTCCCTCTTTTCAAACTCCCCTGGCAAAGAATCAAAACACAAAATCTGCAAGCTCCAATTTGCAATGTATTAGAACATTGACAACAAAAACACAAGGTGTTCAAGTTCAGAGTGTGAGTACGGCAGCTTAGGGTACTCAGTGCAAACTCAGAGTGGCATATTTTGTCTGTTTGTTCATAAAACACTGCATAATGCAATAAAATAGCACAAAAGTCTACAAGCTTGTATATACTGTTGCACTAGATCTACCGACAGAACAGTACCACAGTGGCATCCTTTAGAATGACTTGTATGCATTTTCTATGCCGGTCACTACCATAACCTGATATATTCAGCAGACATGTGCAAGTCTGTTACACTTCATCTACTACATGATGGCAACAGCATGTCCACTTTGATGTCTCTCTGAGACAGTTTGACTCAGTCATGCAAACAAGAAAATGTCTGGGATTACATAAAAGCCTGACATGACAATAGTTGTGAAGCAAACCGAAGTACTAACTATTAAGTGAAACATAAAAGTAAACTTTATGTTTGAGTTGCAACTTAAAAGGAAGCAAATATTATTACTGACTAAGGTAATCTTGTTATAATAATGCAGATGAGTCTTTCAGTTTTATAACAAATGATTTCACTTTCAGGGCAAAGAAGTTGCATGCAATATAAGACAGCAAAATATAAGCAACATGTGCCCAAAGGTACAGATCTTCAAAAAAATATTTGGATTAATAAGGTATCTATTTGGGTTTATGAAATACAGAAATAATATACTGCCAGACTCAGCAGATAGCTTAAAATTATCCCTAAACCTTCGACCTTGAAGTTCTATGCAGTAAATGCTGCTGAGAGTATACCAACTGCTCTACATGCAAGGTAAGTATGCCGAACATCTTTAAGACCTATTTTCAGTGCAAATGTGTAAATGCAGGTACCTTCATGGTGACTTTTTACTGATACAAGACACATACAAGATAGTTATATATATATATATATATATATATATATATATATATATATATATAGATATATAGATATATATTTTAAAGGCAAATAACCAAAATAAAAATATATAATTTCCATGTCACAGAACAAGGTAAGTCTTACTGACCCGCTACTGAAAACAGAATTATTAAAATGTATGCCCTTTTTGTAAATACATAAAAGGAATAATAGCAGGCCTGCAATTCCAGCAAAAAGCAGCATTGTTTTATTAATTTTGTTACTTTCTGTAATCAAATTGCACTCATAAGGCATCAGATCTAGTAAATCCGTCAATATGCCTTTGGTAAACTGGCAGATCTGTGCCTTCTATGAAGTTAAACACTGCTTCTGAATAAAGACACATTTATATTCTGACTAGTTGATTAGTTTTAGATGTTACTAGGGTTTGATCTTTGGTAATTTCAGTATTGACATTGAAAATATGGTTCAGCTATGTGACTGTGTTAAACAAAATCAGTACTGTATTGCTGAGTTTCTGTGTTTTTCTTCCTCTGTTTCTTCTAATTGCCTTTACTGTATAATGAACTTCCAATTAACCAATTAGAACATAAAAATATCAGTTTTTAACTTCCAAGAACACAGTAATCTGCCAATATTTCTGACATATATTTGTGGATTTGCAGGATCTGATGAGTTTTATGTGTGCATTTTTTTATTATTAGATGGAAAAGAAATTAGTAAAACTTAACTTTTCATTGATGGGACTTGAGACCTGTTCTTATTACTTTGAAAGATATATACAAATTTCAACTGTAAGAAATTAAGCAATAGCTTTCTTTGCCAATCTTCAATGCAGGAGAAAATCACAGGAAGGAGAAATTGGTCTAAATCTTCAGCAAACTTTATAACCTAGTTGTTCCACTTTCCACCAGTGTTACTACAAAATTAGCAGAATGAGAAAGACTGGGTATGAAAGAGCTTAATTTACATTTAGTACTTCAGATGCCTACTGAATTAAATATTTCCCTCTGGAGGACTGAGATTCACTTCTTTTCATTTCCAGACACTGACTCTTACATATAACTAAGGAGAAAAACTTCAAATACCAAGGAGGGTGGCAGAAAGACATACTAAAAAGAACAGGGACTTGGTGCACTCAACACACCGCCATTACCATTTGTATCAGCTTTCTCCTCTTCCACTTCGGTGTCAGTGGCATCTTCCAGTAAATTGATCAAGTTGGCCTCTGCCTCTACTTAGGAGATAAATGTTGCAACTTTTCTTATGATTTTGCTCATGAAACTTTGTAAAATGTCCATTCACAATGGACAGCTAGCGGGGAGACAGAGATTGAGCCAGGAGCTAAACACAGACTTCACAACAATGAAGGACTTGCATTATTAATCTCACGGGAGTTACTCTTCCCACAGGTATGGACAATCTTTTAATGAAATAACTCAAATGTATATCTGCTTCAAAAATGAACTCTATGAAAGTTTTAGATAATGCTGCTCAATCCGTAAACACTTTAAACCTGAAGATATTGTGAATTATATGGACGGAGCAGTGGTGCAGTGGTTTGCATTGTCGCCTCACAGCAAGAGGTTCTCCAGTTTGATTCTCAGCTGGGGTGTCTTCTGTGTGGAGTATGCATGCCCTTCCTGCATTTGTGTGGGTTTCCAATGGGTGCTCTGGTTTCCTCCGACGTTACTAAGACATGTCTGGAGCATTTCTCCCCCAGGCCTCTGCTGAAAATTGTCTCGTTCCAAGTTGGACTTTCCAGGTAAACAAATGTTAAATAAATAAATAAATAAAAACAATAATGACAAAGATGAGAGTGATGCAACTGAACACAATGGATTATCACAGGAAGAACTTCTTCTGACCTTACCAGTTTACTCTGTAGAAATTAATATTTCTAACACCATTTTAAGTGAAAAGACATTCTGATTTTTTGAGAAGCTGTATGTTATAGGTGAGAAACTGTCTACTTATGTTAGTAAATTATCTATCCAATTTAATTTAACAGAGGATGAAAGGCAGTTGTTGAATGAATTAAAAGGAAAATATGACTAAGTTGCTAAACCTGTGGATACAGGAATAATAATCAGAGCATTCTCTGTAAAATTATGCTTCAATTCATCTACTCTACTTTTAGATATAATTAATTACAGGTAGCTGGCTACTGACTTAGGTCCTAATATGGAGGGTAAACTGAGGAACAGTTTGCAATAGGGGATGGAGTTACATTTATTTACAGACAGACAGGGGATATGGATAAACTGACAGCTACGTATTCTAGAATCACTATCTCTTATGCCCTAATGAAAAGTAAAAAATCTAGTACAATCTATCGGGAAGGCCTATTGTGTCTGAAATTATCTCTGTCACAAATAAGGCTGGTAACTATTTTCAGCATTGCCTCAAAGAATATATTCAGGAGTTACTCTCATATTTACAAACCAAACTGATTTCAGTAGTTTGTGGCACATTAATAGTTTATAGTCAAGGATGCAGAGGCCCTATACACATCTATCTCATGACACTAGTTTTTGCAGCAACTGCTTCCTATTTGCTTGACACATCTTTTACCATATAGTTTCTTAACCTGTAACAACTAAACAATAATCCACGATTGGGTGTGAATATAGCAGGATTTACTCACAGCTGGTGTTTGATTAGGAGGGCAAAGCCCAAGTGACCAAACAAAGTCAATCATAAGTAAATCCTGATACACCCACACCTAGGACTGGATTATTGCTATTACACAATAATTAGAAGTTATGTACCTACCATAACGTTCCATGTTAGTTGTCTTCTCTCGCCTTTTTTTTTGCTGGATGGGTTCGGAGCCGATCCTCGGCTCTGAAAGCTCGAGTCACTTTTACCAGCTCGAGGCAGCCCCATATCCCATGATGCAAGGCGGTAATTACCCAGATCTTGTTTGGTATCTAGAGGAAAACTGCCTATAAAAACTTTCCACTAAGGAAAGAGAAACAACTAACCTAAAAAGGCTGTAAGGGAAACCAGGTAATCAAGGACAAGAACTATCTGGTGTCCAAGGAAGAAGAATCTTCCAGAGAAAAGCGGAGATCAAGGTCTGTCCAGGCTAGGGGGACAGGAGGAGGGAGAAGACAACTAACATGGAGCGTTATGGTAGGTACATAACTTCTAAATGTTAAGTTGTCAATCTCGCCTTCTGCTGGATGGGACCGCGTCCCTAGCACCTCTATCCTGGGTGGCTCAATGGAACAGACTCTTGAGAACAGTGGAACCAAAGCTTGCCCTGTCCCTGTAGGCCAAATCCAATTTGTAATGAGAAACGAAGGTATGAGGAGTGGCCCAAGTGGCTGCTGCACAAATAGTATCTAAGGGTAGTCTAGCCTGAAAAGCTGTAGAAGTGGCTAGACCTCTTGTGGAATGAGCTTTAGGTTTTGAGTTCAGCTGTCTGCCCCTAAGCTGATAAATGTCAGAAATGGTGAAAGATAGCCATCTGGATAAGGTCACTTTAGAAACAGGGAGACCTTTTTTATTTTCAGCATAAGACAGGAAGAGCTGATCGGACTTTCTAAATTGCCTTGTTCTGTCCAAGTAATATCTAAGTTGGCGATGAACATCTAGGTAATGCAATTTTTGTTCCGCCCTGTTAGAATAATTTGGAAAAAATACAGGGAGATCGATGGATTGGTTTAAATTTGTCTTAGAAGCAACCTTGGGCAAAAAGGATGGATTGGTTCTAAAGGATACTCTGTCTTTGTGGAAGACCAAATAAGGCGGACAAACACAGAGGGCATGAAGTTCAGACACTCTTCTAGCCGAGGTAATAGTGACTAGAAAGAGTGTCTTCCAAGAAAGAAACTTTAATGAACATGAAGCAGCCGGTTCGAAAGGGGGAAGTATCAAGGATGTCAGCACGAGATTTAAGTCCCACTGTGGTGGAGGATCTCTACAGGGGGTTTAAGAAGGAACACTCCTTTGAGAAAGGCTTTACAAAGTTTGTGGGACATAAAGTTGTGGTCTGCAAACCCGACATGGAAGTTCGAGATTGCAGCCAACTGAACTTTGACTGTGGAAGACGAAGAACCTGAGTGAAAAATTTCCACAAGGAAATCCAAGACCGACTGAATAGGGGCAGTAAAGGGGTCTATGTTCTTAGATCTTGCCCAAAAAGAGAAGCGTTTCCACTTGCTAGCATAAATCCTCCTGGTAGAGGACTTAAGAGAAGCTACTATGATATCTCTAACGGGGTTAGAGATCATAGGAAGCCTGGCTAAGGAAGGAAGTGGAGCAACCAAGCTGTGAGGTTGAGGGAAGGAACGGACCGGTGCAGTTGACCCGACTGGTGGGTCAGAAGATCTGGAACTGGGTCCAGATGCCAAGGCTGCACCAAAAGATGGCGATGAAGGAATGGGAACCAAATTTGTCGAGGCCAATAAGGGGCAATGAGAATCATTTTGGCTCTCAAGACGGTAGCTTTCTGGAGTACTTGTGGTATCAAAGGAAAGGGAGGAAAAGCATAAAAAAGTCCCCGGGGCCAATCTTGGGTAAGAGCGTCTCTGGGGATGGGAAGAGAGAGAAGAAGTCTGGGCATTTGCTGTTTTGGGGTGTAGCAAAAAGATCGCAGCATGGGCGGCCCCACTTCTGAAAAATCTCCTCCACAATGGATTGTTTGCGAGACCACTCGTGAGGCATGAGAATAGCTCTGCTCAATCTGTCTGCTATTATGTTGGTTTTCCCGGGGATATGCATTGCTACCAGAAACCGATGAGAGGAGATTGCCCATTGCCAAAGTCTGAGAGCTTCTCGACACAAGGGATAGGACTTGGTTCCGCCCTGCTTGTTGATGTACCACACAACGGACATGTTGTCCGTGTGAACTGCAATAGTCCCTAAAGGAAGAAAGTCGTTGAGGGCTTGCAACGTTAAAAGCACTGCTCTCATCTCTAGGACATTTATGTGCAAGTGGTATTCGAACGGTTGCCACGCCATGAACCATCCTGCCCTGATAATGCCCCCACCCGATCAGGGAGGCATCCGGTGACCGTGGCTACGGGCCGGGGAACAAATGGTCTGCCCTGATGAACTAGAGGAGAGGAAATGCACCAGGATAGATGGTACTTGCAGGTTTGTGTCACCAGAATCTTGTGACGCATGGGAAGCTGCTGGAAGGACCATTGGGTGAATAACATCCATTGTAGGAGACGCATGTAAAGCATGGGCCAGAGGAAGAAGTGTTATGGCAGCTGCCATGAGGCCTAACACTTTCAGGACCAACTTGGTGCCCTTGGCTTTTTTGCTGGCTAGGATGATCCGTACGTGGTTTTGGATATCTAGGATTCTCTGACTTGTTAGGTTTGCTGACATCCGAGTAGTGTCTAGATTTGCGCCTATAAAGGTAATAGATTGGCAGAGCGACAAGGAAGACTTTTTGAAGTTGACTGAAATTCCTAAGTAACCGCAGAGACGTAGAGTGTAATCTCTGGCTTGGAGAAGTTGATGCCTGGTGGTGGCTGAGAGGAGCCAGTCGTCGAGATACGGAAACACCTGGAATCCTTGATGTCTCAGGTGAGCCATGACCACTGCCATGCATTTGGTGAACACTCTGGGGGCTGTAGTGAGGCCAAAGGGCAGGGCTCTGAATTGAAAATGACTGGTCCCCAGCCGAACGCGGAGAAAACTTCTGGAGCGTCTGTGAATCTTTATATGATAGTACGCATCCTGAAGGTCTATGGAGCACATCCAGTTGTCTTTGCCCAGAAAGGGCAAAATCGATTGAAGTGTGACCATCCGAAATTTTGTCTTTTTGACAGACTTGTTGAGCCTGCTGAGGTCTAATATTGGTCTCCAGTCCCCTGTCTTTTTGGGGACCAAAAAGAACCTTGAGTAGATTCCGGACTCTAAATGATCTTTTGGTACTGGCTGGATGGCTCTTTTCTTTAGAAGCTTTGACACCTCTAATTTTGCAATTTCCCTTAGACCGGGTGGTACGTCTGGAAGGGAACCTCTCTGAGGGAAGGGGCTTTCCTGGAAAGGAATCTTGTAACCCTCGGATATGATCGACTGTACCCATTTGTCTTGACAGAGGGAAAGCCAGGCTTCTGGGTACAGCGACAATCTTCCCCCGACTGCCTCCAAGGGTGGGCAGTCGGGCAACACCTCAGGGATGCTGGAAGGGCTTGTCAGAGAGAGGCTCTCTGGAGCCCTGGTTCTGGACCCCTCTGCCCCTAGGGCTGCGTGTTATTACCCCTCTGCCTCTGGGGTAAACTGACCACGCAGGCAGCTTGTGATTTCGAACCACATTTTCCCTCCCTTCTGACCTTTGGGGTAAGGTCTAGAAGGAGTGGAAAATGAAATGGACTCCTACGAAAGAGTCTTGCCGTCCTGCTCACCTGGTCAAAGTGTCCTTCACCTGAGGGCCAAACAACGTTGTCCCATCAAAGGGAGAGTTTGTGAAGGGACGCCTTACAGGGGTCTGCAAAATTACAGAGCCGCATCCAGGACTGACGTCTGAGGGCCACTCCTGTGCCTGCAGCTCTACTCGCCCCATCGGCTGCATAAGAAATGAGCCGCATGGAGGAGTTGGTTATGGAATTTAGGATTCCCAGCTGAGAGGTGATCTTTTCTTGAGCCCCTGCTGCTGACGGATCCTGTACTACTTCACCTAGTTCTTTGACGATGTCTCTCTGAAGTCTGGTGAAGTGACACAAATAATTCAGCGAAAGCATAGCAAAGGTCGCTGAGGAAAACATCCGCTTGTCATACCTGTCCATGGTCGTAGACTCCTTGTTAGGAGGATGGACTGGCATGGAAGGATCTGCAAGTTCCTTCTTGGTGGTGGCCGCCACCACCATGGCATCAACTGGGACACCCTTAGTAAGAAACTGCTTTTCAGCGGGGGCCGTGATAAACTTTGAAGGTCTCCTGGGGACTAGTTCCACCGAATCATGAGATGCCCACGCCTACTTCCATAAGGGGTCGAAGGCGGAGACACCCAGGAGGTGGAGGGTCGAGATCCAAAAGCCTCCAGGTATACCGATTCATCCTCGGAGGGATTAATGGAGGGCCAGTTCCCCCTCTGTTTCAGGAGTTCAAGGATGTCTGAAAAGGAGACATCCTCAGAGGGAGATCTTGGGGACCTCCAACTCATCTAAATCGGTATCTGATGTTGTAGACTCAGGGAGTCTAAATGCTTCCTCTTGCAGTTCCTCTTACGGGGTTCACCTGAAGGATCAGGAGAAACCTCGAAGAGGAAGTCCTTCCCAATGGGGAAACCTGGGGCGATGGATCTCTGGGTCCGGGAGCAAGAGAGTGGGAAGAGGCATCTACAGGCACCGACCGTGGGGAGGAGCTAAAGGAACCGACTGCTGGCTAAGCTCTGGGGCTAGCACACTCCTCATCACCTCGAGGCTCCCTCCTGGGAGGGCCGAGATCCCGCTCAAAAAGAAAAGGGATCCCGGTCCCACCGAAAGGGAAGGCTCGAAGCAGATGTCGGGCCGCAGTTCACCAAGGCCGCTGCCGAGAGGGAGAACGGGTCGGACAAGGGTCCGATGCCACTCGCCCCTCAGAACCGACCAGGAAGCCCGGGCCCCTCCTCCAAGGAAGGTCTCAAGGAGGAGATAGGAGTCGAGGCACGCCGGAGCCGAAGGTGTGGTAGCTCTCCGGCAGCAACAGTCACGGTACCAATAATCTCCGGCCGAACTCTGTAGGAGAGTCAAGGAGGAATCTCAGGGGGGTGTAGAATAGCTGACGTCTGATGAGACGGGCTATGGAGCATCTGGGCTAGTGCCTGTGACTTTAATAGCCTACTTACCACTCTCTCTAAGTCGTGGTCTGAGCGCCTGGAAGACCTCGATGATCGGCTCCGATGGCTCCGCTCCGAAAGCAAGGGAGAGGCTGGAGCCGAGTGTATAGATTCCAAAGAAGGAGATCTAGACCTCTTCTTGGACGGAGCCATCGGAGTCGAAGAACGTTCGGCTCCAGGCAGAGCCGACAACTTGTTGGCTCTACGAGGAGACAAAGATATCTCGGCTCCGGCTGCTTCGATGCTAGGGTGTCGGCTCCAGACACAGGTGCGGCACGGCACAGAAGCTTCCAACAAGGAAGGATCGGCTCCGGATGGAGCCGATGTCAACTCCGGCGGAGTCGGAACCAAGACCACCGACTTGGACACCAAAGCCTGGGTCTTGGGAGGCTTAGAGGGCTTCCCGAAGCTGACCTTAGCCGGGGAGCTCTCTGGTTTAAGAAGACCCCTGAGGATCAACTTATTTCTATGTTCCTGCATGGCTCTCTGGCTGAAAGAATGACATATAGCACAGGAGTCCTGCAGGTGTAGGGGTCCCAGGCAATAAATACAAGAAGTGTGACCATCTGTCAGAGACATCTTCTGACAGCACGAGTCACACTTCTTGAAACCTGAGACCCTAGTATCTTTGGACATGTCTCGGTCCTAAAACACTCACACACACCAATCAGTCCAAACAAAGACACTAACAACTAAAATATTATTAATAACTAACAAAATTAGTTATTATATTACATTGACACAACACACACACACCTGAGGGAAATCCTGACAAGAACTGTGAGGGTGGGAAAGGCCTAAGGCCCGAAAAACTGAAACTAAGAGAACTAAGGGAAAATGGGTATGGGGCTAAGTGAATAAAGTACACTGAAGGATATGAAGACTAAAGGACTAAAATTTAGGGTTTTGAGACACCTAAAACCTGACAAATAGCACGAAAAATATCACTTACCAGGAGCTGGTAAAAAGGATGACCTCATTAGCGAAGCAGCAAACGAGATCTGGGTAATTACCGCCTTGCATCATGGGATATGGGGCTGCCTCGAGCTGGTAAAAGTGACTCTCGAGCTTAGCAAGTGCCGAGTCAGAGCCGAGGATCAGCTCCGAACCCATCCAGCAAGAATGAAGGTGAGATTGACAACTTAACATCATTGTTTAAGAAAAAAATTGCTTACCTTTCTTAAATGATATCTTTATATAATGGCATCGTAGTGTTCCACTGTACATTTCCTCACTTACTTATGTACTGCACATGTGTATGAGACCTATGTTCCCACGCTTGCACAATACATCAGTATAGTGCAGGAGAAGCAATTGAGAAGACAGAATCTCCATTACAGTTTTTTCAAATTTTTAACTGCCAAAATTTTCTGAGGACAGTGCAGAAATACAAGGAAAATCAGATGCACTTATGATTGTTAGGTTTTGCAGAATGTAGATGATTTTTCTTGTATTTTGCTCTGTCCCTCAGTACATATTGATAGAACATCTGGCCACTCAATGGTAATTCAGTGGCTGGACTTTTATCTATATGTATATGCTCAATTTACAACTGCATGCTTGTTGGGCTGTCTAATCAGTGTGCTTGGTTTTGAATGGTAATTAGCAGTCATTGTATAATTATATTTATAACATAGCTACATTGAGTTGAATTCACATTTCTTCCTACAAGTACTACTACTGCCTTACTCTCCTTTACCAACACCATCAACCACAACCGCAACAAAAATTATCTAACATCTTCAGTTTTCATTGACTTATCTAAAGCTTTTGACATGGTTAATCATAAACTCCTCCTGCACATACTAAAATCCCTCTCACTTGATACCCCTTCTTTAACATGGTTTACATCCTACCTAGATAACCGTCAGCAGGCAGTGCTTTGGAAAAATTCAATATCTAATCTCCTTCCTACCTCTTTAGGAGTACCCCAAGGCTCTATCCTAGGCCCCCTCTTATTTTCAATCTTTATCAACGACCTCCAATCAGCTATCCCTAACACCACCTGCATACAATATACAGATGATACTACTATTATCTGCACTGCCACTTCTCAAACTGAACTTCAGTCCCTTACCCAAAAAGCCTTTTCTACAATTGAAAAATGGTTCTCTGATCATTGCCTTCTCCTCAACCCCAAGAAAACCAAACTGTTACTGTTCTCACCTTCCCATAAATGTACACCACTTAATTTCTCTCTCACATCAACTGATTGCACTCTCATTTCTCCTGACTCAACTACAAAATTACTAGGAATAATAATTGACAATAATCTAAGCTTTGACTCACAGATCAACAACACAATAAAAGTAGTTAACAAAAAATTGGTTCCCTTTACAGAATCAAACCCTTCCTTACACATGAAACAAGAACCATCTTAGCTAGATCTCACCTTATCTCAACTCTTCTATATGCCTCCCCCATCTATACTAATCTCTCCAAAAGCAATCTTAAGAAACTTGCTACATCTTACTACAATATTGCTAGATTTGCTACAGGATCCCAGTTTCGTACTCACCATTGCCTGAACCTAAGACAACTAGTCTGGCTAGAATTTCCTAACAAATTAATACTTCAACAGCTCTTAATAGCTCACAAAGTCCTTTACCAACCAAGTAAAATACCAATACTCTCTAACCTTGTAACACCTTAAAATAACATGAAACAGCTACGCTCCTCTAACAAACTACTGGTTCATACCCCCAAACTTAATAACTCAGCTGGGGATTGCCTCTTTTCCAACTCTGTTGGAAAAAGGTGGAACAAACTACCCTCTGATATCACATCCTTGTCTACACTCTCACTTTTTAAAAGACAACTGATTATACATCTCAAGAGTCAATGGCTTTGCCCCTGTACCAACCCAGATTAACCTTCCCCTTACTTTGTCTCTTTTCTCACCCTTTACCCTTACAACTTTCCTTTACATTATATCTATGTAAAGAAATTTATCTCTTATGCACAGTATGACCACTAAAAAAAAAAAAAAAAAAAAAAAAGATTTTTATTATTATTTCTTTGTTTTAGACTTTTAGACTTTTGTATTTCTATCTGTTTGCTCCTATCATAGTTGTACATAATAACTAACCTTGTTTGTTAATTCTAATCATGTATTGCTTATTGCTGTATAACCATGTAAGATTCCATTGGAGCTTTTCTCCCCGGGCCTCTACTGAAAATGGACATATATCCAGTTAGACTAGCCCGGTCAACAAATGTAAAATAAAATAAATAAATAAATAAGTAAAACTAAATGTGATGGTGGCTGCATTTGCCCCATATGCATCAATTTATGCATGGGTGTGGTAGAATCAACATTTACATATATAATTTCTTATGAAATAAAGTAACATTTTACCTCCTCTACATCGATGACCTTCTTTTTATTTCAGAGAGAACAAAATTAATTTGCACAGTATGTTTAAGACTTACAAACATAATTTTTGAGGCTCAAGTATGCAGGTGAGTCAAAAACTGTTAGGTATTTAGAGTTAATATTGACAGTTCAGGATAAGAATGTTTACTATGTGATAGACTGTTGCCATTACATAGATCGGGTTATCAATGGTTTATGGAAATTTTAGCCTTCTCTAATCCGCAATGAGTCTCCGAGAAGACTTTTCCCACTTAGGTTCAAGATTGTATAGAGAAATAAGGGTGCATTATTTGTCTCTTTAATCAGTGTTTAAAAGATTTAGGGACACAAAATGCAGATTCTTAATATCCTAGAAGTTCTTAATGTTCCCCTTATACAACTAAATATAAGTTTTATTGAGGATCCTATCTGTGGTGCACTCCCTCCTGTGTTGTTGCTCCCCCCCAAGGTACTGCACTATTCAGACTCTGTAGAAGCTACATCTTAGGGTAATGGAGCACATAACAGATATCAAGCAAAAGATTCCTACTAGTCCAGTTGTTGGCCCCTTCATTTACTACAATTCTTAAGAGGGCCTCCATTTGTAATATTGTTTCATGCATTTAGCTTCTTATGTGTACAAAAAAGAAGTGGCTACAAAATGAGAAGGCATAAGTTATCTTTAATTAGGACTCCCCTCTTCCCTGGGGTGCTAAGTCAAAACTGGTGGGGAAATATTTCTTAACAAATTAAATAAAGGCACGTTTGGTGTTATCAAGGTTTGGATCAAGGGTAAACTGACTATTAATAGTGAAAATTACAGTTTAACAGCGTGACTGCATTATGAACACATTTATAAAGATTTTTTGATTTTGACTTTATTTGACTCTACTAACACTTCTTAGCTTAACAATGTAATTAGGTTCACTTTAATCAGTTACTCAGATTATAAGCATTTTAATACAGTGACAATGTTTATCTTTCAAGAAAGATTTAGTTTTCCAAAGAACCAGAAGTACATTTTTGCATTTGGTGAGTTTTCTTTGTTAAACTTTGATTATTGCAAGGAAAAGACATTAATAAATCAAATCTGTATTTCGCTGGATTTGGTGACACATTATTATTCCTTTATTCCTTCTGTGGACTTGTAAAACCTGGGCTTACTTTGTTACATGGTAGAAATGATTTATGCTCCTGTTTAACATTATTAACTCCCAATTCACCACTTCATGAAGAAATTATCTATTTTCCTAATCTAACAAAATTGGGAAAAAAGTAGATTTTTCTGAGTCAGTATCAATGAATTATGATTTGTCCAAACTGGAGCTGAAAAACAAATGAATACTAATGAGCTGATAAAATAATGGCTCATTCTAACTGCTTATGAACATGTATTTAAAACATGTGCTGCAATAAAATGCTTAACCAGTGGCAGCCTTAAAATGCCTTTAGCCTTAATTGTTATTATGTAAATTTTATTTGTGTTTATTTTTTATGGAAAATTGCCTTTGCCTTACCTTTTGGTCCTAGCAACCCGTGTGTTCCTGGAGATCCACGTTCACCTTTCTCTCCATCAAAACCAGCTTGCCCCGGAAAACCAGCACTGCCTTTGTATCCTTTAGGGCCTAAAAAGGGCAAAATAAAGTATTGAACTGTCACTGGACATCCTATGATCCTTCATTTCTTTCACTGACACAAGTAAATCACCACAGAAGCCAAAACATTTAGATTTTTTTATTCTGAAAACTAAATATAACAGAAAGTACAGTTGTTTAGTTAACTTACTAAAACAGACATTTGAATAGATCACTGCTGCAGTGACCATTACACATAAGACATTTCTTGCCAAGGATAGCAAGGGACAGTTTAAAAAAGCTTCAGACACCTTCTTTGAATGACATACATCTGCCCTTGGCACAAGTGGATGTGCTAAGACTGATATAGTAATACACCAAAACACATGACATTTCTTCCTCCAAAAAGCAAAGGTACAAATCTAGAGCTAACAAGTAAAATCTTGTCAGGAAAAGAAACAGGAGAAGCACATACCACCCTATCCAGGAAAGAGACTAATCAGGGGGACGTATAGAAGGTAGTAGTGTTGCAATAATGATTTATTTTAAAATCTACTATTATGGTAAGTTAACTATAAAAGTGTATTATGTTCTTCACTTAGATCACTGTTACGGTAGCCATTAAATATGGAATGACTGCCAAAACTCAGGAAGGATGACAGGAAGGCTCAGAGCCCAGAATTTCCTGAAGAATAGTTCATCCAAGCTTACTCTGGCTCCAGAAACAGAAGTGATCTTGCAATGTTTTGTAAATGTGTGAATTGAGGACCGACTACCTGCTTCTTAAACAGGAGTAGAGAGTCCACCCCTTTCCAGAAAGTGTCAGATATAGCAACCACTCTAGTAGAATAAGTCTTAACATTTTGAGGAAGATTTTTTGCCATGGTTAGAATAATAGAACTGAATGGAGTGTGAAAGCCATCTACATACAGGTTGTTTACATACTGGCTGCCCCTTTTTCTTCCTATCATAGGATACAAAAAGTTGATTAGGTTTTCTAAAATCTTTACTTTTGTCTCACTGATATGCCAGTTGTCTCTGAACCACCAGACAATAATGAAGTCTTTCTCCTTTGTTTTATAGACTCATAGATATATACGATATTCCAAGGCCTTTGAACATCCTGACTGTATACGCCTTATCAGTGTACTCCCTCAAGTTGAACCTCCTTTCTCCAAGAGGGCCATAATAGTCGATCCCAGAATAAATTTGTGAAAAGCAATCCTATCATCAAGGTTCTGTGACTCAACCTGTTCTTGTGAAAAATCAAAAAAGGACTGAGTAGATAGAAGGGTCTGTAATTCAGATGCCAATCTATCAAAAGCCAAATCTACTAGCAAGTCATTCTTCCAAGTTAAAATATTTAGACAAGAAATGGCCTCTGGCTCAAAAGAAGTTTAAGTTAACATTTGCAAAACAAAAAATCTTGTCCCAAGTAGTATCCAGCTTTTTTTGGCAGACTGATATGGAAGAATCTCTTTAAAACTGTTTAACTTAACAAAGAAAAAAAAGGTGGGGGGTAAAGGCAAACAGGCTAAAATGGCTAAATGTACTTTAACTGAAGTGTATGCTAGGCCAGAACTGGACAATTTACACAGGTACTGGAGAACTGGGGGTGTCCCCTCTTTAGATGGGTCCAAAGAAATTATTTTCCATTTAAATCAGTAATATTTTCTTGTAGCAGGTTTCTTGACTCCTTCAGTACCAGTTGGACATCCTCAGAAAAAGTGTGCCTAAAAGGGATCAAAAGCATATGATCTATACAAGTATACAGACATTTTGAATACTGGGATGACTCAGAGATGTTCTGTCCCATGTGAGCAAGTCCACTAGTGAAGATGGTTTTAGAAATCACCCTTGGCCAGCTGCAAGAGAAAACAGAACCAGTCTTGTCTAGGCCAAAAGGGAGTCACCAATTACATATTTTTTGTTAAATCTTTCCTAATATTTTGAAGGACCTTGGCAATGGGAGGGGGGCAGGCATACAGAAGCAGCAGCATCCAGAGAACTGAAAAGGCATCTGTCTTCCAAGTCTCTTTTCAAGATGTGGAGGTTGAAGGACTGGTAAGAGTTTTTATTTTATTTTTTTATTTATATTTGTTTATCAGGGTAGTGCACTGATTTCAATGGACCATATGAAGGCACAGCCAGGGTGACAAGGATCACATACAAAATGAACAAAACATATTTACAGATACAAGGCCAAGCTCAAAAGATATATATATTATATATATAGATATATATTCGGAATCACTTCATAATCTTGAAATACTGAAACATCAAATTTCAGTTTCTCAAAACTATGAAACCGAATCCACAAAACACCGAAACTACAAAACCCAGAGCCCAAAACCATGAAATTCAAAACACCGAACAAACTGCATACACTAAACCATACATACACCACAACACCCACATCACAACATAAACAAACAAAAACTGCACACATACACAACTCATACACCCATAAGTAGGGGGGCAAGCCACCCTGCACCCCCATGTGGGGGGATGCGCCCCCCCCAAACCCTCTACTTATATATACTAACTCCAAGATCGCACAAACAGGAACCAAAAGCAAACTCACACACGCACATTCTCCAGTCCCTCACACACACATCAAACATATCAGCACACTCAAACACACATAACCCCCCACTCAAATCTCTTACAAAACACTCACTTACCTTACAAAACACCTAGATCCACAAAAGACACCATGCACCATAAACACACAATCCCGGACATCACGTAGCGTAAGGCCATTCGACATTTCAGTATTTCAAGATTGTAAACGGCTCCCATATATTCACACATACGTATTTACAAATGCAAGAATATGCTGCAGCATTTAGTTCATGAAGCAGTTAACAATGTCTTAACATGGAAGGAAAAATGGAATTATGCTTAGAGCTTTATGAAAAAGATGCAGTCATAATGACTGAGATGGCTTAGGCTACGGGGATAGTAGCATATCTTTACATAGAGAGGTATGAAGTCATTAGAAGAGGCAAGTGAAAATAGATGCAAGAATGGACACCATGGAGAGAAAACAGAAAAAAATGCAGTGAGAAGAGGAGTGCAAAGGAAAAGAAATGTGAGAGAAATACAAAGGGAAGAGGGACATAGGATGAATGATAGGCAGTAAGTAAAGTGGATGACAAGATGAAAGGAAAGAAATAGGAATAAGTGTGCATGTCAGAGAGAGCAGCAGGGTTCATGTAATATGACCTGAGTGAGTGCAGCTGCACTTTGCTTGGGTGAAGTGATGTTCCCTGAGCTGTTGTCTGAAGTCAGAGTACTTTTGGGCATCTTGGATTAAGACAGGAATGGAGTCCTACAGTTTAGGTGCTAGGATGGTGAATGCAAGGCCAATGCAATAGAATTAACTTTGCAGAGCTAGTGCAGTGGGTTGAGATTAAAAGATACCCCTGGGATTATATGTAGGAGTTTAGGTGAAAAGTTTATAAGTCTGAGGGGACAATGTCTCAGGAGGAAGGGCTTTGTGAATTAGTGATCCAGTAGGAGGCTGGCTCTCAAATGTACTGTGTGCCATTTAGTGTTGGAGAGAGTTAGGCAGTGATGTTCATTACTGGGGGAGTTAGTAATGAACTGGCAGGTTTTACTGGAGATGGTTTGTAAGGTGGTGCCATTTTTCATTGAGGCTGCAGCTATAACGGGTAGTCTATATTCAAGTTGAGATAAGAGTATGTTTTTGCTTATGGCAGCTTGGCTGGCATGGACAGAAGAGGCATTAGCTTGTTTGCATAGAATAGTAGTGTATTGATGTTTTTGCATGAGTTTTGAATGTGTAGTTAAAAGTTAAGATGCCAAGGCATTTGAAGGATGTGGTAGTTTTATGGTGGTATTGTTAACATTCATAATATTAAGAAAGCTGTGTGGTTTGGTTATTTTTTGGTTGGTTCCAAATAGCATTGCTTTTGTTTTTGAGGTACTTTGTAAGTTTTTGGCCTACTAGCCACTGGTTGAGGTCATCTTGAAGCTGAATTTGTAAAAAAGAGTGGTATTTGTTTGAACTATATATGACCATGTCGCGTAAAGAATTAGAGCTTTCTGAGGATGATCAAATGTGAGTTTGTTGTTAAAAAAAGGAAAAAAAAAAACAGAGGGGCTAAAGTGGAACTAACCAAAGTTTTGCATCATCAGTCATGCCTATTTCAATTAATTTGCCAAATAGTAAGTTATGGTCAACTATATCAAAGGCTTTTGTGATGTCAGTAATGATGGCTCCTGTCAGGTTGCCTTTGTTCATGTTAGACAGAATGTCATCTGTGAGGAAGTAAAGAGTTCTTATAGTGCTAAATCCAGACCAGAATCCATGTTGCTTCCTGAATAGATGACGATATTGGTATAAATAAGCAGTAATTTGATTGTAGATAATCATTTTTGTATTCTACCTAAAGTGGGAAGTATTGAGATAGGATGGAATTGAGAAGTAGTGGTAGTAGTAATTTTGGTGGACTTATGGCTGGACAAACAGATTAACACTTTTGTAGCCCATCCTCGCATGACTTGCAGAGTTGCACAGCTCCATGGCCCTGACCACAAGGCCAGTAGTGGCTGGGCAGAAACATGAGGGTGGTCATGGAGGTGAATGACTTCTGGCTGAGTGCACCACTGTGCAGCTTAGCAGTCATTCCTTACCCTGCCCTATCTCCTGTCATTTTATTCAGTTTCCTTGTGTTTTAGTCCCTAGTTTGTTGTCCAGTCATAGCAATCACCAACTGTCTTCCTTATTTGTGTCTATCCTTTGTGCACCCCCATTTGTTTTAGCTTCTTGACTGTCTGTCATTTAAGTCAATTTGTCTGCATCTCCTGCCACTCCTATAACAATAGTAAAACATGGCCACTTTTACCACAACAATCTCCTTCTGTACCACAGTTCCCTTCCCTTGTCCTTCTGTGTTCTTTTGCTTGCTCTTCCTCCATTCTGACTATCCCTATCCACTGATTCCTTTTTATTTATAATATTAACATAGTAGGGACTTTGTTGTGTGGTCCTCATCTGGACTTTCATCTGTGACCATTGCAACACCTCACTGTTTGCGTGGTTGCGTATCATTGATGGTATGCTAGCTGCACACTACTAGGCCAAGGTGGTCACATGATCGGATATAGCACAGGCTATCCTTTGTGCAACTTGCGCTTCTTTCACAAGTGAAATGCCTAACTTATGCAGCCCTATCCCTGGCTTATCAGGAAAACATCACTGCTATTGCATATTTACTTTCCGACAGGTCTCAATGCACAAATTTGACTGCTATTTTTTTGCTATACTAATTCATTATTATTTTTTTCCTGAATCCTGCTTTATGTTTTTACAAATGGATCAATTATGACATTTAAAACTACCTACTTTGCTTGCCATCAAACTTGTATTTTTATAGGCTTATATGACAAGTTCCAGTTCCTTCAGCAATAATACATTGGCTGTTCTGGTATTGTTGCTTCCACAGTCCTGTTTGACAAAATGATCATCTAATTGTTTCTAACCACCCAGTCTCAAAAACTCCCCAAAATTACACCGTAGATAGCTGTAAATTTTAACAAATCATATTGAGTTGTGTATATATACCTTTAGGACTCCATTCCTAGACTAACCGACTACAAAGTACGAGTATGAGGATAAGATTAGTTTTTTTCTGTGTATCACCTGCTTTCTTTGCCTATTTTTTTTTCTGCATGTTTCTTTGCCTACTGACAACTAAAATCTAAGTTCTGCCCTCAATACATTTAACTTCATTAGTATCAGCACTACTGGGGTTCATGAGCAGGTATTCAAAAAAGGTTTCACTTTTAAACCTGCACAATGCCTTAATGTGACTAACACTATAACTGAAATGAAAATCTTTCTAAGCACACTCAACATTGCTTTGTTAATGGATGGGGCTATTAATTCAGTTTAACCTACACTGGGTCTTAGGCAGAAATCTCAATGAAACCCACATTTACAACCATGTTTGACTGCTATAGAAATATTTTGTATAAATTACTTTCGAACTAGCATAAGACCCACTGGGAAGTACAGTGGATATAAAAAGTTTACACACCCTTGTTAAAATGCCAGGTTGTTGTGATATAAAAAATGAGACCACAATAAATCATTTCAAAACTTTTCCCACCTTTAATGTGACCTATAACCTGTACAATTCAATTGAAAAACAAACAAATTTGTTAGGGGAAAAAATATAAAAAATAAAAAATGTACAATAAGCTGGTTGCATAAGTGGGCACACCCTTAAACTAATACTTTGTTGAAGCACCTTTTTTAATTTAATTACAGCATTCAGTCTTCTTGGATTGGAGTCTAGCACATGGCAATATTTGCTCACTCTTCCTTACAAATGTGCTCCAAATCTGTCAGATTGTGAGGGCATCTCTTGTGCACAGCCCTCTTCAGGTCACCCCACAGATTTTCTACTGGATTTAGGTCTGGGCTCTGGCTGGGCCATTCCAAAACTTTAATCTTTTTCTAGGTAAGTCATTCTTTTGTTGATCTGGATGTGGTGTCATTGTCATGTTGAAAGGTGAAATTCCTCTTCATCTTCAGGTTTCTGGCAGATGCCTGAAGGTTTGGGGCCAAAAGTGACTGGTATTTGGAACTGTTCATAATTCCTTCCACCTTGACTAAAGCCCCAGCTCCAGCTGAAGAAAAGCAACCCCAAAGCATGATACTGCCACCACCATGCTTCACCGTGGGGATGGTGTTCTTTTGGTGATGTGAAGTACTGTTTTTCAGCCAAATGTACCTTTTGGAATTGTGGCCAAAAAGTTCAACCTTGGTCTCATCAGATCATAACACATTCTCCCACGTGCTTCTGGGAGACTTCATATATTGTTTTGTAAATTTTAGCTGGGCCTGGATGTTTTTCTGTGTAAGAAAAGGCTTCCGTCTTATAACCCTACCCCACAGCCCAGACATATGGAGAATACGGGAGATTGTTTTCACATGTAGTACACAACCAGTACTTGCCAGAAATTCCTGCAGCTCCTTCAGTGTTGCTGTAGGTCTCTTGGCAGCCTCCCTGACCAGTTCTTTGCAACATCACTGTTGTCCCATATTTTCTCCACTTTTTGATGACTGTGTTCACTGTGTTCCATGGTATATCCAATGCTGTGGAAATTTTTTTCTACCCTTCTCCTAACTGATACCTTTCAACAATGAGATCCCTTTGATGCTTTGTAAGCTCTCTGTGAACCATGGCTTTTGCTGTAGCAGGCAACTGAGTAAATGTCAGGAAAAATCCTACTAGGACAGCTGAACTTTATTTGGGGTTAATCAGAGTCTCTTTAATTGATGGCAGGTGTGTGCCAAAGAAGACTGAATGCTGTAATTAAATCAAAAGGTGCTTCAACAAAATATTAGTTTAAGGGTGTACACCCTTATGCAACCAGATTATTGTACGTTTTTAATTTTTTCCTTAACAGATTTGTTTGTTTTTTAACTGAATTGTACAAGTCGTAGGTCACATTTAAGGTGGGAAAAGTTTTGAAATGATTTATTGTGGTCTCATTTTTTTATATCACAAAAACCTGGTATTTTAACAGGGGTGTGTAAATCTTTTATATCCACTGTAAATTGCAATTTAAGCCTCAAAGAACAGTAAGCATTCTCTGAATTGTCAAGTAAACCTGAGGCCAGGATCATTAAATCTGACAAAGGAGGAGGGGATGTTTTGATAGGATAAAACTGATTATTTTAGGTGGATACAAAATCTCATTTTGACTGATCAATTTTCATCAGATAGTGAGCATAATTGAAGTCCATCGCTCCCACCAACGTGTTGATATGGTCCTTTATGATTTACTCTTGGATGGTGACATCTCAATGGAGGAATCCAATTTTTTGATTGTGAAAAAATGAGAAGTTATGTACCTACCATAACGTTCCATGTTAGTTGTCTTCTCTTGCCTTCTTTCTTGCTTGATGGGTTCGGAGCCGATCCTCGGCTCCGACTCGGCACTTGCTAAGCTCGAGAGTCACTTTTACCAGCTCGAGGCAGCCCCATATCCCATGATGCAAGGCAGTAAGTACCCAGATCTCGTTTGATGACAAAGGGCAATAGCACCAAGCATAAACACTTCCCAAAGGAAGAAAGAAAGCCTGCAGGATGGAAGAAGGACCAGCTCTGAATGGTCTTCAGCATAATAATTCCTTGTAGAAAAAGGTCTGTCCAGGCCTGGGGGAAGGAGGAGGGTCGCAAGAAAGAAGGCGAGAAGACAACTAACATGGAACGTTATGGTAGGTACATAACTTCTCAATGTTAAGTTGTCAATCTCGCCTTCATTCTTGCTTGATGGGACCGCGTCCCTAGCACCTCTATCCTGGGTGACTCAATGGAACAGACTCTTGAGGACTGTAGAGCCAAAACTGGCTCTGTCCCTGGAGGCCAAGTCCAATTTGTAATGGGAAACAAAAGTATGAGGAGTAGCCCAAGTGGCCGCTGCACAAATAGTGTCTAAAGGAAGTCTAGCTTGAAAGGCTGTAGAAGTAGCTAAGCTTCTAGTTGAATGTGCTTTAGGTTTAGAGCACAGCTGTTTTCCCCTGAGCCGATAAATTTCAGAGATGACAAAAGAAAGCCATCTAGATAAGGTCACTTTTGAGACAGGAAGGCCTTTCTTGTTATCAGCATAGGAAACAAAGAGTTGATCGGATTTCCTAAATTGTTTAGTTCTGTCCAAATAATATCTGAGTTGGCGGTGGACATCAAGATAATGTAGTTTTTGTTCTGATCTGTTTGAATAGTTTGGAAAAAATACAGGGAGATCAATGGATTGATTCAAATTAGTCTTTGAGGCGACCTTGGGTAAAAAGGTCGGATTAGTTCTCAATGATACTCTGTCTTTGTGAAAGACCAAATAGGGGGGGTCGAACAGATAGAGCATGAAGTTCAGACACCCTCCTGGCCGATGTAATAGCTACTAGGAATAAGGTTTTCCATGAAAGAAATTTCAGGGAGCAAGAAACAGCTGGCTCGAAGGGGGGAAGAATCAAGGATGTCAGCACTAAATTTAGATCCCATTGAGGAGGAGGATTCCTGATTGCAGGCTTCAGGAGGAAAATTCCCTTCAAGAAGGCTCTACAAAGTCTGTGGGACATGATATTGTGATCTGCGAACCCGACATGAAAGTTCGAGATAGCAGCCAATTGAACTCTAACTGTGGAAGAAGAGGAGCCTGCATGAAAAATCTCCGCTAAGAAATCCAAAACTGCCTGAACTGGAGCAGTGAAGGGATCAATATTCTTAGCTTTAGCCCAATAAGAGAAACGTTTCCATTTGCTTGTATAAATCCTCCTGGTAGAGGATTTTAAGGAAGCTACTAGAATGTCTCTAACGGGGTTAGAGATCAAGCCTGGCTAAGGAAGGAAGTGGAGCAACCAAGCTGTGAGGTTGAGAGAAGGGATAGACCGGTGCAGCTGACCGAATTGGTTAATCAGAAGATCTGGCACTGGGTCCAGATGCCACGGCTGCACCAAAAGGTGATGATGGAGGAACGGAAACCAAATTTGTCGAGGCCAATAAGGAGCAATGAGAATCATTTTGGCTCTCAAAACGGTTGCTTTCTGGATAACTTGAGGGATCAGAGGAAATGGAGGAAAGGCATAAAGAAGTCCCTGGGGCCAATCCTGGGTCAGAGCATCTCTGGGGGGACGGCCTGGCAGAGGGAAGAGAGAGAAGAAGTCTGGGCATTTGCTGTTTTGGGGGGTAGCAAAAAGATCGCAACATGGGCGACCCCATTCCAGAAAAATCTCTTCCACTATAGATTGTTTGAGAGACCACTCGTGAGGCATGAGAATAGCTCTGCTCAATCTGTCCGCTAAAATGTTGGTTTTCCCAGGGATGTGCGTTGCTACCAGAAACCGATGAGAGGAGATCGCCCATTGCCAAAGTCTGAGCGCTTCTGACACAAGGGTAGGACTTGGTTCCGCCCTGTTTGTTGATATACCAAACTACAGACATGTTGTCTGTGTGGACTGCAATTGTCCCTACGGGAAGAAAGTCGTTGAGGGCTTGCAACGTTAAAAGCACTGCTCTCATCTCTAGGACATTTATGTGCAGGTGGTATTCTAAAGGTTGCCACGTCCCATGGACCATCCTGCCCTGATAATGACCCCCCCACCCGATCAGGGAGGCATCCGTGGTGACAGTGGCTACCGGGGATGGGGGTACAAAGTGTCTGCCTTGGTGAATCTGGGGAGAAGTGATCCACCAAGCAAGATGATTCTTGCAATTCTGTGTCACCAGTATTTGGTGACGCATTGGAAGTTGTTGGTAAGACCACTGAGTGAACAACTTCCATTGAAGAAGGCGCATGTAGAAACGAGCCAGGGGAAGAAGAGTAATGGCCGCAGCCATGAGGCCTAACACCTTTAGAACCATTCTGGCCTGTACCTTCTTGTTGGCTAGAATGATCCTGACGTGACTTTGAATGTCTGAAATTCTTTGATCTGTAAGGGTAGCTGACATCCGAACAGTGTTTAAGTTTGCGCCTATGAAAGTAATAGACTGGCAGGGCAATAAGGATGATTTTTCAGAGTTGATCGAGATGCCCAATTGAGAACAAAGATTTATTGTGTAATCCCTGGCTTGAACAAGCTGATGCCTGGTGGTGGCTGAAAGGAGCCAGTCGTCGAGATACGGAAACACCTGGAATCCTTGACATCTCAGGTGAGCCGTGACCACTGCCATACATTTGGTGAACACTCTGGGGGCTGTAGTGAGACCAAAGGGCAGGGCTTTGAACTGGAAATGACTGGATCCCAGCCGAAAGCGGAGAAATCTCCTGGAGCGTCTGTGAATTTTTATGTGATAGTACGCATCCTGAAGATCTATTGAGCACATCCAGTTGTCCTTCTGTAAGAAGGGCAGAATTGACTGAAGAGTGACCATTCGAATCTTGTCTTCCTCACAGACTTGTTGAGTCTGCTGAGATCCAATATTGGTCTCCAGTCTCCGCCTTTTGGGGACCAAAAGAACCTTGAGTAGATTCCGGGCTCTGAATGATCTGTTGTAACTGGCTGAATGGCTCTTTTTTGCAGTAGTTTTAAAACTTCTAACTCTGCAATTTCCCTTAGACCGGGTGGTACATCTGGAAGGGAATTTGAGTGATAGAAAGGACTTTCCTCGAAAGGAATTTTGTAACCTCGATATGATCGACTGTACCCATCTGTCTTGAGTGAGGGAATGCCAGGCTTTTGGGTACAGCGATAGTCTTCCCCCGACTGCCTCCAAGGACGGACAGTCGGGCAACATCTCAGGGATGCTGAAAGGGCTTGTCAGAGAGAGGCTCTGCTTCCCTGGTTTTGTGGACCCCTCTGCCTCTAGAGCGGCGCCTGTTGTTGTTACCCCTCTGCCTCTAGGGGTAAACTGACCACGTGAACCGCATGACTCCTTGGGATTTGCGGAACCACATCTTGCCACCCTTCTGCCCTTTGGGATAAGGTCTAGAAGGGGTGGAAAAACGGACTCCTACGGCAGAAAGAGTTTTGCCGTCCTGCTCACACCTGGTCAACGTTTCCTTCACTTGAGGGCCAAACAAAGCTGACCTGTCAAAGGGAGAGTTTGTGAAGGACGCCTTAAAGGGATCTGCAAAATTACATAGCCGCATCCAGGCTTGGCGTCTAAGAGCCACACCTGTACCTGCAGCCCTACTCGCTCCATCAGCCGCATATGATATCAGTCGCATGGAGGAGTTTGCGATGGAGTTAAGGGTTCCTAGCTGCGATGCAATTTTTTCTTGAGCCCCTGCAGCTGTAGGATCCTGTACTACCTCACCTAGCTCCTTAAGGATATCCCTTTGGAGTCTGGTGAAGTGACATAGGTAGTTCAGCGAACGCATAGCAAAGGTCGCTGAAGAGAACATCCGCTTACCATATCTATCCATGGTCCTAGAGTCCTTATTAGGAGGATGGACAGGTACGGAAGGATCTGCAAGTTCCTTCTTGGTGGCAGCCGCCACCACCATGGCATCAGCGGGGACACCCTTTGTGAGGAATTGCTTGTCCGACGGGGCAGTAATAAATTTAGAAGGCCTCCTAGGGACTGGCTCTACAGAGTCAGGAGCAGCCCACGCCTTTCGAGCAATGACCTGCATAAGGGGGTCGAAAGGCGGAGAAACCCAGGAGGTGGAGGGCCGAGATCCAAACGCCTCCAGGTATACTGACTCATCCTCAGAGGGATTATTAGTGGGCCAGTTTCCCCTCTGTCTAAGAAGTTCTAGGATGTCTGAGAAGGAGACATCCTCAGAGGGGGATCTTGGGGATCCCTCTGACTCATCTAAGTCAGTATCTGAAGTGATAGACTCAGGGGAGTCTACGTGTTTCCTCTTACAGGTCTCTTCCGGAGGATCCCCCGACAAATCAGGAGAATCCTCGGAAGAGGGGGATATTCCCAGTGGGGAAACCTGAGGCGGAGGATCTCTGGGTCCTGGAGCAAGAGAAGTGGCAGAGATGTCAACAGGCACTATAGAGGGAGGAGCTAAGGGAACAGACTGCTGGCTGAGACCAGTGGCTAGCACACTCTTCATCACCTCGAAGGCTCCCCTCCCAGGGAGGTCCGAGAGAACCATCCGAAGAACTAGGAACTCCAGGACCCACCGAAGGGAAGGCTCCGAGGCAGATGTCGGAGCCGAGCTCACTAAGGCCGAGGCTCCAAGGGGAAGAGCGGGCCTGACAAGGGTCCGATGCCACTCACCCCCTCGGAGGAGACCAGGGAAGCCCGGCCACCGAATCCCTCCAAGGAAGGTCTCGAAGAGGAGATAAGAGTAGAGGCTGAAGGAGCAGAAGGAGGTATCTGTCCCTCAGCCGTAGCAGAAACTATTCCCGAAGTCTCCAACTCCAAGCTCTGAGGTAGAGTTGAAGGAGGAACTGCAATGGGGTGTGGACTAATAGTCGTCTGCTGAGACGGACTATGTAGCATTTGGGCCAGTGCCTCTGATTTTAGTAATCTGCTGACCACTCTTTCTAAATCATGGTCAGAAAGCCTGGATGACCTTGAAGATCGGCTCCAATGGCTCCGTTCTGAGAGGAGAGGCAAAGCCGGAGCCGAAAGTATCGGCTCCAAGGAAGGGGAACCTAGACCTCTTCCTCGAAGGAACCATCGGAGCCGATGAAACCACAGAAACTGTCGGAGCCGATAACTTATCGGCACCGACAGGTAGCTTCGATGCATCGGCTCCAGCCGGAGCCGATGCGGCCATAAAAGTAAGGGTGTCGGAGCCGACACCGATGCCTGAGCCACATGGTGGTCAGAACCGATCGGAGCCGACACCGAAGTGGTCGAACCAGAATCGGGACCCATAGCCATCGCGCCGAGGTTTGATACCAGAATCGGCTCCAGCCGGAGCCGATCTCGACTCTGAATGAGTCGGAGCCGAGGCCACAGGCTTGGACACAGAAGCCTGGGCCTTGGAAGACTTAGAAGTCTTAACTGGAGCCGACTTAGCCGGAGAGCCCTCCCGCAAGAAGGCCCCTCAAAATCAATTTATTTCTTCTTTCCTGCAGGACTCTCTGGCTAAAAGAGTGACATATAGCACAGGAGTCCTGCAGGTGAAGAGGCCCCAGGCAGTAAAGGCAAGAAGTGTGACCGTCTGTCAGAGACATCTTCTGACAGCAGGAGTCACACTTCTTAAAGCCTGAGACCCTTTCCTTGGACATTGGTGAATAAAACACACACACACAACACCAGTCCAAGAAATTAAATTAAATATATCAAAAGTATCAATAACAGACACACACACACCCTAACAAGGGGGGGGATGGGATGGGAGAAAGTCTGACTAAAAGTTTTAAGAGACAGGGAAATTTTTGTCAGAAAGGGAGTGAAACTATGTTAAAACTAATAATTTTAAGGTTTTTCGAAGAAAAGGGGCAAAAATAGTAATGTAAAATTCACTTACCAGGAGCTGGTAAAAGGAGGACCTCATCAGCGAAGCAGCAAACGAGATCTGGGTACTTACCGCCTTGCATCATGGGATATGGGGCTGCCTCGAGCTGGTAAAAGTGACTCTCGAGCTTAGCAAGTGCCGAGTCGGAGCCGAGGATCGGCTCCGAACCCATCAAGCAAGAATGAAGGCGAGATTGACAACTTAACATCATGTATTCCTATCATTTTCAGTATACCCAAGATGTGTAAGGACAGAGTTAATCCTCCAGTGAGACCAGTTATATCAGTGAGTGATTCCAAGATGGAAATACTAGCTAACTTGCCAGAAATTCCTGCAGCTCCTTCAGTGTTGCTGTAGGTCTCTTGGCAGCCTCCCTGACCAGTTCTTTGCAACGTCACTGTTGTCCCATATTTTCTCCACTTTTTGATGACTGTGTTCACTGTGTTCCATGGTATATCCAATGCTGTGGAAATTTTTTCTACCCTTCTCCTAACTGATACCTTTCAACAATGAGATCCCTTTGATGCTTTGTAAGCTCTCTGCGAACCATGGCTTTTGCTGTAGCAGGCAACTAACTGAGTAAATGTCAGGAAAAATCCTACTAGGACAGCTGAACTTTATTTGGGGTTAATCAGTCTCTTTAATTGATGGCAGGTGTGTGCCCAAGAAGATTGAATGCTGTAATTAAATCAAAAGGTGCTTCAACAAAGTATTAGTTTAAGGGTGTACACACTTATGCAACCAGATTATTGTATGTTTTTTATTTTTTCCTTAACAGATTTGTTTGTTTTTTAACTGAATTGTACAAGTCGTAGGTCACATTTAAGGTGGGAAAAGTTTTGAAATTATTTATTGTGGTCTCATTTTTTTATATCACAAAAACCTGGTATTTTAACAGGGGTGTGTAAATCTTTTATATCCACTGTAAATTGCAATTTAAGCCTCAAAGAACAGTAAGCATTCTGTGAATTGTCAAGTAAACCTGAGACCAGGATCATTAAATCTGACAAAGGAGGAGGGGATGTTTTGATAGGATAAAACTGATTATTTTAGGTGGATACAAAATCTCATTTTGACTAATCAATTTTCATCAGATAGTGAGCATAAATGAAGTCCATCGCTCACACCAACGTGTTGATATGGTCCTTTATGATTTACTCTTGGATGGTGACATCTCAATGGAGGAATCCAATTTTTTCATTGTGAAAAAACATGTATTCCTATCATTTTCAGTATACCCAAGATGTGTAAGGACAGAGTTAATCCTCCAATGAGACCAGTTATATCAGTGAGTGATTCCAAGATGGAAATACTAGCTATGTTTGACCAAAAACTAAAACTTTTTCATCACAAAATTTTCCACCTTCCTAAAATACTCTTGGGACTTCCTTAGTAAAATCAGAGTCACAATGTGAGATGAGCAATATTTTGGTCATGGCTGATGCCAAGGACTTGTTCACTGTTATTCCACAATCTACTGGACTTGAATGGTTTGTAGCACTGTTTCTACTAATACACCAATGTCTCCACAGGACATAAACACTATTTGTATTACGATGGATTTGGTTCTAAGCAACAACATTTTTACATTTGATATTGAACATTTTAAGCAATCGACTAGAGTGGCAGTAGGGCTGGCCTGTGCTCCAGTGTTTGCCAATATGGTTTCATGCCACTGGGAACACTTATTTCAAATACCAGCGATTTCTGGTCCCTCATTCAACCATATCTTCAATTCCTAGATGATATTTTTATTGTTTGGAGTGATGGCTTGACTGGACTTCATTTTTTCAATACTTTGTTTCTACTACTTCCTTCCTACAATTCTGTTTTAATATTCAACATAAGGGTATTTCTTTCCTTAATATATATTTACACAAGAATTTGGCCAACAGCCATTATGAGTCTACTATATACAGGAAGGGCACTTTTTCCAACAACTACTTACATTTTTGTAGTGCACATTCTTTCATGGAAAAAAATTATTGTGAAAGGGCAATTCATCTGTCTATTCAGAACTGTAGCTGAGGATGAAAATTTTATTAAGGACTGTAGTTTAATTAAGAACTCTTCTTGAAAAAAAATGCTTCTTGATCATGTTTACCTCAAAAACATATTGGAGAAAGTCATTTATTTTATCTAGTCAGGTAGACTGGACCCATCTTTATAAAAACTTTATTGAACACTCACAGGACAAGAATTCTGCTTGACTATATATTGTCTATACCCTTAAATCATTCCTTGTTTTCTGGTGAAGTACACTTTGCCACCAAGAGGCTAAGGCCCTATGTAAGCAGAGATTAAATCTCACTCAGCCATACCCTACTATATACATCGTACCTCAGCAGGTGTTGATTAGTTTCAACCCCTATGTGCTGTACTAGTACGTCACATTTAAACTGTATTTGTTTCTAAGTAATCCCCAGGTCTCATACTGGTGTTAATGTGACTTAGCTTTCACTACAGCTGTACTTGGTACTGGCTACAGATATTGTGTACTTTTGTAGAACTATTAGCCGTTTACTTGTTATTATACACCTTAGTGTAATGCAACTGTGCTTTTAAGAGGTTTTCAATGCTGCTTCACATGATAAATGCTTGCCCTTTGATATAGATACAATGTATTTCAGACTCCATATATTGTTCTGCTACTGCTTCTAAGGCATCACAATGTTCACAATTTAGCTCATGGTAAATGTTCCTTACTGGGCTACAGATACATAGTAACTTTCCGACTGCTTATCACAGTGTATTTCTTTTGTTCTTTTACTACTTTTTCACCTTCTCAGTTGCCTTTTCCTGTTCTTGTCACACTCTAGGTAATCTGGACTTCTTGACCCCTGTCCTGCTTCTTACTCTACCTATTCTTTAACCTCTTACCTCACCCACAATTATTCTCCTCCCTCTCCCCTCTGGTTGCTTTTTCACTGTAGTTGTATCATTTATATCATTACTATCCCTCCTTCTCTTCTATTCCTAATACCCAAACCGTAATAACTTCCCTGAAGTTAAGTACCCTTAATGAGTACCTTAATTTAATGTTGCTGTTTCTCTTATTTTTCTATGTTTCTGATGCTTTAAACATCAAGTGCTAAACTTCTCTGTCCCAGCCCAACACAGAGAATTTGAAACTACCCAGTCTGATACTCACACCAGCCTACTGTTGGAAGCTTTATGTATCTTATTTAATACTACATACAGACTTGCCTGGTATCTGCACACCCTGTAATTGAGTGTTTGTTAACTGTTAGGCACATCACCAGACCCCGACTCCCCCATCTTTATATCAAACACCTTTCCCTACAGTTAGATTTTTATTGTATTACTTTTCACTCCCGTAGCCTCCCCTGTGTTTCTCTCACTCTGCTCTTCATTGCAATCAATCATATCACCTCCACCCTACTGTTGTTTAAGCTACAACTCTCTACATTAACTGTTCCCCCCTTTTACCTCTGTCCTTTGTAACTTTCTCCCTTACTGCTCCTGTTTTCCACTCTGTTATTGGATACAGAACCCTTGGCTGTACTTACTTATGTTGCTTGACCTAATAATTCACTCTACTAGCTCTATCTAATGCTCTGTATCTGTCTTGCCCCCCCCCCCCGTTTGTAACCTTTGCTTTTATCACACTGTCTTTCCATTCCTGGTTAAATTCCTTACCTTCACTGATTGTTTCTGCAGTTGTTTCCTGGCTTTCTGATACCTGGTTCAACCCGCTCCATTTGCCCTCGCTATGCTTGGGCTCACTCCCCTCCCCTACCCTATCCTCTTTCCCACCCACCCTTACTTCCATTAACTTTATACTCTTTACCCACTGGACACCACCCTCCCTCCCCTCAACTTCCCCTGATACTCTCCAATCAACCACCACTTCCTCCTCAATAGTATTAACCATCCACATTTTCTTCTGTCGCTCATTATTTTCTCAACCTTCTAGTGTCTAATTCATCCACCTCTAACACTTCAAACTACCACAAATACACACATTATGTCACCTCTCAACCCAGTTAAGACAAAAATCTTCCTCCTCTTTCTCTTTACCACTCCCATTCTCTTTCTAGTTACCACAGCATCTTCTCTTGTAGGCAAGTCCCCTCTCAAAATCTCCTCATCTACTTCTACATTTCCCCAACCAACTACTCTCACTGTCATTCCTTCTCTATAACACCACCTCTCTTTATGCATCTTAATTTATCATTACATAAATTTAAACTCTTTTCTCTCCCTAACTCCCCTATCATAACCAAACCTAGATATCATTTCCTTAATACCCACTTCAACTTCCTCAGAAAACTAATACTCAACCTACTTCTATCTGGTTACATACAGCCCAACTGTGAGCCCACCCCTTGCTCTTCCCTTCTGGTGTACCCCTCACACCTCTCCAACCCTATAACTAATTCTTATCACATTCCTACATCCACTTCAACAAAGAACCTAACTATACTATCTATGAACATTCAAAGTATGATGAACAAAATCTCCCCTCTCCATGCTTGGGTATCTACATAGTCTCCTGATATTCTCTGCCTCTCTGAAACCTGGCTCAAGCCTCACATTGCTGATATTGAAATACTTCCTCATGACCATATCAAAAAGAAAGATGGAGGTTTAGCTATCCTCTATTCTAACCAACTCACCCTGTAACCTCATTCTATCACTCCTGCAGACTTTCATCCTGCTGAAATCCTTATAGCTAACTGTCATTAAAACACACACAAAATATTTGCTACTGCTTCCAACTATATTCCTCCCCTGGAAAACACATCCCTACCTTAGAACTCGTTCTCTCTTGGATCTCCCAAAACATCTCATATGAGACCATTATCTTGGGAGATGTAAACATTGATTGGAACACCCTAACCCCTAAGTATAAATCCCTATGTCACAAGATGGGTTGCCAACTGGCTCACAGACAGAACCCACACTGTGAAAGTAGCGGATTCCAAATCCGACATCAGACCAGTGACAAGTGGAGTACCACAGGGTTCAGTCCTGGGTCCTCTCCTGTTTGGTATCTACTTCTCTAAAGTGCAGGCCAACACAGAAGGTCTTTGGCTAACAAAGTTTTCAGATGACTGCAAACTAGGAGCCATAATCGAAACTCCTAAAGATGTGGAGAAACTACAAAAGGGCCTCACTGAGACAGATACCTGGTGTCAGAGCCATGGCCTGAAGCTCAATGCCAAAAAGTGTATATTCATCCCCTTTGGTAAAAACTCTGTACCCATGAACTACCACATAGCTGGCAGTCTACTTAATGCCGAAAATGTGATAAGAGACCTTGGGACACAGGTGGACAGTAGTCTCTCCTTTGATAATCACATCGCCACAGTGGTCAGGAAATCTTTCTACATGGCTCATCTCATCACAAAAGGATTCTCATCCAGAAAAAAAGAGGTCATTGTTCCCCTCTACTCATTACTCATTAGACCCATTATAGAGTACAACGCCCCTTTTGGTATGTACTTCACAAGACATCTACAACAACTGGAAAGACCACAGAAATACCTCACAAAGAGGATTACTGGCCTCAAACAGATGCCCTATGCAGACCATCTCAAAAAACTACAGCTTTACTCCATCGCATATCGCCTACTCAGGGGCGATCTCTGCCTAACATACAAAGCTATGTCAAACCCAGAGCTGTTGGACATGCTCCACTTAAAGAAATCCCAATCCCTCCAAGCTACATGCTCTAGGGACCTAAACCTTGTCACCACAATAAACAGAACATGCTGGAGGGATAGATTCCTGTCCCAGAGACTTTCGATACTCTGGAACAGACTACCTATCTATGTCAAACAGAGCTCCTCAGTAGCACTCTTCAAGAAAAATCTTGATGACTAGATGGGAAATGGGAAATTCACCCCGGGGATAACTTCTGTGGCTCTGCTCGACAGGGGCACAGGAAAATAATTTTGTTGGGTGGCAAAAGCCAGGGTACATTTTTTGGCTAGGCTTGTATGGGCCTTAGGGCCGATAGCCTAGTACCTACCTATGAAACTCAGAATCTCCTAACTCCTCCATTCACCTCTTTGGCTTCTCCCAGCTTATCTCAAACCCAACTCAATTAAACATACACACTAACTACAGCTCCACACTAGACTGGGCCCTCACCTCCACTCCCAATCTGTACCATAACCCCTCCACTCTACGTCACATGCTTAGTGATCACCATCTCACCTACATACTTAGACACTCACCTCAAATACACAAATCCCATCAATTCAAAGACTGCTGTAAACTCTCAAAGTTTAATCCCGACACATTCAACAGCCTGCTCTCCTCAATTAACTGGTCCTTCCTCCACAACCTTCCCCTTGAAAATGCTGTTCTTGCCTTGAACAACATTCTCCTAGAGACACTCAATTCCCTATCTCCCATCAGGAAACTAAGGGTTAAAATTCAATATGCCTCCTGGTTCACACAAGACACCAAAACACTAATGAGTAAAAAAGAAAATATGGAACAAATCCAAATCCATCTCTGATTTCTATACTTACAGAGAGCTCCGCAATTTAACCAAAAAAAGGTTATCCTTGACAAAGTTTTTTTCCCTAAACCACTCAATGACCTTCACTCTAACCCCCCAAAATTTTGGAAATCTGTCAATAAGTTGCTGCATCCTGGGTGTCCATCTCCCCCTAATCCCTGCCCAAACAGCTCCCCCTCTGAGATAGCTACACTTCTAAATTCCTTCTTCATTGACTCCATTCGCAACCTCACCAAAAAGTACAGTTTTGTACCTACCATAAATGTAGATGTTCGAGGATCCACATTGCTGCAGTCCTAACAATTGGGTAGTCCGCTGTCCAGTCGGCCCGAATACCAAAGTATAAGGACGTGACGCAGGCTTATCAGACTAGGGCGCATACGCAGCACGCGCAATGCGCAATGCGCATATATCCTCAGTCTTTTTCTGCCCCAGATGTCAGAGAACCCTAAAAAGAAGTAAAAAGATAAGGCCTGCAAACCAAAAACCAAACATATATACACAATATATATTATTATAACCTCACCTACACACCCCCACCTAAACACACAGAGGGGACAGAGGAGGAGAAGACTGCAGCAATGTGCATTCTAACATCTACATTTATGGTAGTTACAAAACTGGTACAAAACTGTACTTCATTCCACATTTGTCCCCACACTGGGTAGAACCCATTGCAGAGGTAGTAAGGGAGGCTGTCAAAATCAGAAGAGAAGCAGGACTGACTGCCTGTAAAAATACAAATATGGCAAACAAACCAGCCCTAGACTTAGAGAGAGAGGAAATAGAGAGAATGCATGCACTGAACTGCAAGTAGCTGCCAAGTAGCTGCCTCCCAAAATATCCTTAGTTGCCACCCCTTAGAAATGCTGAAGAAAGTGGTTGAGCCCTAGTGGAATGAGGTGGAATGAGCTGGAATCTGGGAATGGATGATGCAATGTAAAACATGGAATGCTAGAATGCAATGCAAAACCCAATCCACCTAGAAATAGTTTGTTTTGACACAGGCAAAAAGAAACTGACAAAACCTAAAAAGAAACAAAATTAAATCTCCTGCCAAAAATAAATGCCTTAGTCCTGCTTAAAAAATAATTCCTTGCCTTGGGGGTCTTTATAAAGGCAAAAAAATAGTTTGCTTAAAGCCACACTAGAATAGTAAAAAGGCATAGAGGAAATGAAAGCCACACCGAAGGCCTATCCTTAGGATACCTCAGGCATAAAGACCTCGCTACAGGCCTGCACTCAGACATCCCTACAACTCTAAGACCCTGCCAACAGAAAATAAGTCTTCCATGACAAGTAACCCTTCCAGCAGTAGTATCAGGCACAGAAAGCAACAGAGTAAAGCAGTCAACACAAGCCAGAGATTCCAAGGTAGAGTAAGTGGGTAATGGGCAAGTATATTTCTTGCCTCTAGGTCTGGTATTCTTATTGGGATGAGCTCCCCTTGGGGTCACATATTCTTTGAGCTGAAATACAAGCATTGATCAAAGGATGAAGAACAACAATCTGTCCAAATGGAAAGTAAGATAAATTGTAATCACATGAATTAGGCTCACAAATTCTGCAAAAACTTTGTTGTACTAACTCAATAAAATTTCTGAAATGCCTCACTCAGACACTTTCCATTTTCTAGTACCAAATTCCTTAAAATCACATTCAATAAAAATGAGGAAAGTTTTCTTGTGCTGTGTTTCAACACAGAATATGCCAGGCTGTTAACATGTTGAAAACTTGTTGAGGAAGTTGAAACCTGCTGTGTTTCAACACAGAATATGCCAGGCTGTTAGAGTGAAACCAATACTAGTCCGTACCCCCACCCCCTATCACTACCAGTTCCCCCACCTTCTCTCTTAAACCAGTCCACTCATCCTATATCAAAACTTTTTTGTCCAAACTTAAAACATGCTCTCCATCAGTTGCCAACCTACCCCCTCAATTCCTAAAATTAGTTGCTAATTCTATTGCTTTTCCTATCTCTATACTAATCAATAGATCCATCAAGGAAAGCTCTGTGCCTGATATCTGGAAAAAATTCTATGTTACTCCACTGCATAAAGGCGGTAGAGTAACAGATCCTTGAAATTTCGGACTTATTTCCATCTTATCTCCCCTGTCTAAAATACTTGAAAAATCTATCCACAAACAGCTTCTTGATCAAATTCTTAAAAAAATCTCCTTACTCCCACACAACATGACTTTCAGCCAAAGCACAGTACTGCTGCTGCTCTGACTTCCTTTATTAATACTATCTCAAAAGCATGTGATAATAAATTAGTTTCTTGCCTGTTCCTAGCTCTATCAAAGGCATTCAATACCATCTCACATAGGTTACTACTTTCCAAACTTGCTTCCCTCAACCTCTCTAACTCTATCATGGTTTTCTAGCTACCTCTCTAATAGATTCCAGGCTGTGAAATGGCACTGCAACTACTCTCCCTTTCTTCCAGCACAAACTGGGGTGCCCCAAGGCTCCATCCTTGGTTTACTACTTTTCAACATCTTTATTAATGACCTCCACTCTGCTTGTCCAATCTCAACTATCATTCAATATGCCAATGATTCCACAATTATCTCCAGCTCTGACAATATCACACACCTTCTTACCTTAACCCAAAAATCCCTCCACTCTGTAGAAAGATGGCTTACTTCCCACCAACCACTATTGAACCCTAAGAAAACCAAACTCCTCTTGTTCCTCCCCATCTCCCTATACCATCACAAAACCTCATTCACTGTCTCCTCCCTGAATAATACTACTATCTCATCTGAACCCCATACGAAACTACTTGGTGTTATTATTAATGACCATCTCAAATTCGATCTACACACTCAACAGTGCATAAAAAAGACTATCAAAAACTAGGTCTGCTCTACAGACATAATAAATAACTTATAAATGCTTCCGGACTCTCCCTTGCTCAAGCCTTTCTTCTCCCCACACTGCTACATGCAGCTCCTATTCTTAAACACCTCCAGTCTAGCATTTTAACTAAACTAGAACTCACCTCTAACAAAATAGCTTGATTTGCCTCCAACTACCTTACTGTACCCACCACTGTATCACCCTAAGAAACCTGCATTGGCTTGAATTTCACCTCCAAATCCTAATACTACAGCTTCTCTTGGCTCATGCAATTCTATGTCATCCATCTTCCTGTCCCTCTCTCTCCACTGTCATCCAGTCGTACACTCCCAAACACTCTCTCCGCATCAACAGAGCTTTTGCAAGTCTACGTGCCCAGTAAAAATATTGGTAAACTACTCTATAGCTATTCCATAACAAATGCATGGAATAAACTACGCCAAGAAATCAGAAGTATCACAGACCCTAACACCTTTAAAATAGCAATTAAAGACTACTTCCACAAAATATGGACATGTCTCTGCCATGACCCAACATAAGCTATAGTTCTTTAACATTGACTGTTGCCCGCTCAGATAATACCATATTTGTCCTCACATGGCTTCCTACCTGTTCTCATCCTTTCTTGTTCTTACTCCTTCTTTCTAGTCCTTACTCCACTTACTTTTTTCCACTCTATACTACCTCTGACCATATACCTTAGTAGTCTTCTCCACACAATATACTCTTTACCTTGTGCTATTTCAATATTCTTCTCTTCTCTCACTACAACTTTCTTCAAATATACTAAAATCTGGTCTCTATTTGTCTTCTACAATATTTTTACATGCCTTTAATCCTTGTTGATAAATTTCTCAATCACTTGCACTTTTGTATTCACTTCAGAATATGTTTTCTTTTGTAAAAACTGAACTAGTTATGTACTAAGAATGTTAGTTTTTTATTGTATTATTTCTTATTTGATAACTTACTGTCTTTGTTGATTAATGTCTAAGTAATGTAATTTCTCCCCGGGTCTCTGCTGAAAAAGGGCTCTGCCCAGCCAGACTAACCTGGTTAACAAATGTCAAATAAAATGAGCCAGGGTGAAGATACCTGGGTTTCTGGTATTTTTCCTGGTGCTAATAAATTTGACACCACACCATCTTTTGTATAAAAATCATTGTATCTGTTGTGAACACAGGACGGGCACTTCATCTGCCTATAACTTATATGAGCAACTATTGTGCATGTAGCCTGTGTCATTACATCTTTCAGGGACCACATGTAGTTATTCCAAGCCATCCCACAGTTATTCATTGTCAAGGCAGGTACATCTGGTACTCTATGTGACCCTTTGTTCTGCATGTCTTGACCTTTACACTGGAAACTCTGAGAGATGATTAAATGAAAGTCTATGAACATTTACATTCAATCAAAAATGGTGATGAAAATAATGCTTTACTTAAACTTTCTTGTTCTTGTAAGGACTTTAAAAAGTTTACTTTTTTGTATTGGAAAAGGCCTTCCAGGACAGCAAGGAGAAATTGCCAAACTAGCTTATGCTGTATAGAATTGTCATGGCAAATCTTATTAAACACTGATGTTTTACTTGGCTGGATAAATTTGTTTCTTTTGCTCAAGTTTTAAAGAAAAGTTCTAATAGGTTAAAGTATTAACACTTCCTGTCACAACTACCTTTTAAGCATATTTAAACTTGTTTTACAAGGACTTATTTTATTCTGACAAAGTTCTTATAATAAGAACAAAAGAACTAAATCATTAAATTGTGTCAAGTAATTCTTGCATTACGCTATTTTTTATTTGGTTTAACTTTTCGAACATCTGAACTACTCTTTGGTTTGTTTATAGTAGTGCACATTAGCCTTATGCTCATAAGGCTAAGCTCTGACAAACATTGGAAGCAATAATTTGGGTTTTGTAAATTGGATTTATGCTTCCTGCAAAGCAATAGTTTTCACCAAAAGGCATAAGTGCACTTGCAGTCACAAGGTAAATATACAGAAGCACACATTGCACAGCAGGTATTTTATTTTCTTAGATCAATAATTAGTTAGCGGTACAACTGATCGAACAGTGTATATCAAAAGGAATACCATGTGGTCTGAGACAGGAAGATATGGCTGCAGGCTTGAATGGAGTTGAAGTTTAGCCCACTGAATCTGCAGACAGCATGGCAGCAACAGTAGTTTTGAAGCATGAAACAGCATAACTCATTATGCCTCCAGGAGATCTCAAAATGTAGCCTGAACTGCAAAAGACACAGCTGAAGATAAGCTGTTAGGAGATCAGAGTAGCTGAGAGAATGAAACAGCCTGAGGTATTAAGGAAGTGACAAAAAAGAGGTAAGAGTTGCAGAGAGGTAAGCAAAAAAGTGACAGAATGAAAGGAAGCAATGGCATGAATTGGCTATGGCATAGCAGAGGCACAAGAAGTACGAAGAAAGGCATGCATAACACCAGCATGAGAAGAACATACTCTCTTTTCACCTTATGCATATATGTAGCAGGTGCAAAAATCCACCTCTGGATGTCAAGGTCAGTACTAAATTGATTCTTCAATATAAGCAGGGTGAATTTGACAACTTGCATATGAACATACGTACAATCAGCACCAAAGAGACTAGAGACAATTGGGAGGTTTTCAACTCCATGCTCACAGAGTTAGAGATGCGTGTTGTCAATGCAATGAAAACCACTATCTTGATTTTGCAAAAGTAAAATATGTTCTTTGTGAATATTTCAAGTTAACCTCTGAAGCTTACTTGTAAAACTTTGAAAAATCCAATGCATATTGTCAGTGACTTCACTGTAGAACTAAGTACCAACTTTAATAGGAAGGTAAGTGAATGTCAAGATTTATACTTCTGAAATGTTCGAAAGGTCTTATGATAAAGGCAGCCAGCATGCAGTACTTCACTTAAGCATATGCAAGGCTAGCTGTCAGATCAGTTATCACTGCTGAGGGGAAGGAGAAAAAGGGTAACATCTGTCTAGCCTGCAGGGCACAACTAAACAGGAAGGATTACCCAGAATTATACATGGGCATAAAGCACATCTCTCAACGTCTTAGTGCATGAAATCTGGACAAACCCTAGAATTATGGGAAGCAAAAGCCCAAAAATAGGGGCAGATTTTAAATATTGCTCTTATAAACTTTGCAAGTTGCTAGAATAATAACAGTTGTGTTATGATGCATTTTCTAAAGAATATCTATTCTTAGTAATTTTCCAAAACAATACAAATTCTATGAGGAACATATCAAAAATGAGGCAAAATCTGGACATTCTGCAAAAAACTTGACAGTTGAGAGGTATGGGTATAAGGAAACCCATGTTGACAATTTAATCCATCACAGAAGGTTCCATGAGCAAAGAGAAATAAACATACTACAGTAAGCACTAAGGGCCTGGGTTAGGTGTTTCCAGTGTAACCATGTGAGTCATATATGGTTCAAATGTCCAGACTGTCAAGTGGGAAATAAAAGCCAATGGAGGGGGCTAAGAGAGTTATCACTCCTGTAGGGGTGCAATGAGTTAGCAGCTGTTCCAGGCTATCCCAGGGGCAATAACTATCTTGGTGGAGAAGAGAAACTACTGCTAGGAAATACACTGCACTACACATAAATACTGGTAAGCCAAGCCAGCTCTAGTGGTGTAAAGGAAAATTCCCTGATGATTGCCCAGGTGCCACAAGTATGAGTAGCTGCTCAGGTGCCTGAAGGATCTGGGAGAGAAGAACAGGCTTAACCATCTAAATGGGAGGATGGAGCAGAGACGGCCATGCAATGCTACAGCACCTTAGAGGAATGACCCAAAAAGCATGTTTTCTGTATATTTAAATATCAGTATGGTTTGAATAAAAGAAAGCCTTTTTTATTCAACTCTTAAATGCTTATGTCTGGCTGCTTATTGAGGTAATTACATAAAACTCATGAAACATATTTTTTGGTATCCATCCTTTGAAAGAAACCATTTTGCTACAGTAACTATAACATTGTTTGATGCAGATGACATGGATGGTTTAGTAATTGTAACTCTAGGGTGCAAAAATGGTTTGTCTGTTGGTCGTGTGTTACCAGGTGGAAGAAATTGTGATTCAAAAGGAAGTAATTACAACCCCTCATGGAAATGTTTGTGTAAATGAGTATGAAATAGCAGCAGCCAAGATTCAAGACACTGATGGTAAGACAGCATTGTAAGGAACTAAGTTCTGAGTGCAGAGAATCAAATCCTAGGAAGCCAATCGCTCACAAACTATATGGTGTGAATGTTGGCTGAGTATGTCAGATCATATGCCCAAGCCAGCAAAAACGAAGTTATGTCTTACCATAACATTCCATCTGTATTGTTTATCCTCATTCAGTCATTACGTATGGGTATCGGTTCCAACCTCGGAACCGAGCCGGCCATTTTCCAAGCTCACGTCAGCTTCAAACTCTCGAGCTAAACTCTTACCCACAACCCCCCTCTCCCTGTTACCTCAGATTGAGTTTGCAAGTCAAAAAAGGTAGAGGCTACCTCTGGTCAAACAACCTAAAAGAACCGGATGGTGAGATCCACTAGAAACCACAACAGGGATAAGGAGGGAGGGGTCGTAATGACTGAACGAGGATCAACAAAACAGATGGAACGTTATGGTAAGACATAACTTCTTTATCTGATATTGTTAATCCTTGTTCATTCCTTACGTATGGGACAGAGTCCCCAGCTACCTATATTCCTGGAAGGCTCTCATGGAAGGACATTCCTGAGCACCATAGAACCGAAAGATGCTTTTCCCCTGGAGGCCAAATTCAATTTGTAATGATTGATGAAGGTATGAGGTGTAGCCCAAGTTGCAGCTGCACAGATGTCATGTAAAGAAGCTCTGGCATGGAAGGCAGCAGAAGTTGCCATCGACTTTGTTGAATAAGCTTTCATGGTAGTAGGCAACGAGATATTACGTTGTGTATAAATGAAGGTCACACAGTCCTTCAACCATCTAGCTAATGTGACCTTAGCAACAGCAGATCCTAATCTAGGTCCAGAAAAGGCCAAAAATAACTGGTCAGATTTACAAAAGGACCTAGTCCTGTTTAAGTAAAAATGGATTTGCCTGTGGATATTTAGGGTATGTAGGCAATACTCTCCTCTGTTTGAATGATTGGGAAAGAAAACTGGCAATTCAATGGTTTGATTAATGGACATTTCAGAGATCACTTTTGGCAGAAAAGATGGAGTAGTTCTCAGAGACACACTATCTCTATGAAAAATTAAGTAAGGACTCTTGATACATAGAGCTTGAAGCTCAGAAATACATCTGGCAGAAGTAATGGCGACCAAAAATAAGGTTTTCCATGACAAATACTTGAGGTCGCAAGAAGAGGCAGGTTCAAAAGGTGGCATTGTCAGAGCTTGTAGAACTAATGATAAATCCCATGGTTGAATAGGTTCTCTAAAATGTGGCTTCAGATGATTCACACCTTTTATGAAGGTCTTGCACAACTTGTGGGACATAAGAGAGGAATCTTGTACACCCTCATGAAAATTAGAAATTGCAGCCAAATGAACTCTAATGGTAGAGGCCGATAGATCTGATTAAAAGAGGTTGGCCAGATAGTCTAGTGTTAGTGACACTGGTGCTGAGAAGGGATCTACTTGTTTCTCTTTCAGCCAACAGGTAAATCTTTTCCACTTGCTCAAATAAGTAATTCTAGTGGAAGACTTATGAGATGCAATGAGAATATCACGTACTGGTAAAGAAAGATCATTCTGCCTGGCAATCAAGGGAATTGGAGTAGCCAAGCCGTGAGCTTCAGGCTGTTCAAGTTGGGATGAATCAGTTTCTGTGGATGTGAGATCAACTCTGGGGTTGGATGGAGAATCCATGGTTGAGGTGAAGCCAAAGGAAGGGGAACCAAATCTGTCGAGGCCAATATGGTGCTATGAGGATCACCTTGCTCTTCAACCGACGGGCTTTCTTCAGAAACTGGGGAATGAGGGGAAAGGGTGGAAATGCATAAAAAAGACCCGAGGGCCAATTGTGGACTAGAGCATCCCTTGATGACTGTCCCGGAGGGAGAATCAGGGTGAAGTAGTTGCTGCATTTGTAGTTGGTCGGGGATGCAAAGAGGTCGCAGCAAGGACGGCCCCAGTGGTGGAAAATCTCCGCCGCTATCAAGGGATTCAAGGACCACTCGTGAGGTTGAAGAATGCACCTGCTAAGTCTGTCTGCTATCAGGTTGGAACTCCCAGGAATGTGTGTTTCTAGAAGAAAATGGTTGGTAGCCATCACCCATTGCCATATTCTCATGGCCTCTCGACAAAGGGGGTAAGATTTGGTTCCACCTTGCTTGTTGATGTACCACCGCCATGTTCTCTGATTGGATTGCAATTGTCCCAGATGGCAGCAGGGGATGGAAAGCTTGCAACACCAGAAGCACCGCCCTCAGCTCTAGAACGTTTATATGCAGATGGGCCTCCAGTTTGGACCAAGTGGCTTGGACTGTCTGTCTCTGACATAGCCCCCCCACCCCATCAGGGAGGCGTCCGTGGTCACTGTGGCCTTGGGTTGTTGGGGGGAGAAGGGGCGAGACCATTGTGACAGATTGTGTGTCATCCACCAATTTAAATCGTGTTTGCACCTGTGGGTTACTCGAATCATGGCTGAAAGAGGATGCTGAAAAGGATACCTTTGGGTAAGCAGTAGCCATTGTAGAAGCCTCATTTGAAACCTGGCCAGGGGAACAATGATGATGGAGGCTGCCATAGAACTCAACAGCTGTAGAACAGAGTGAGCCATGGATTTCTCCCTTGAAAGGATTGGAATCAGTTGTTGCTTTATCCTTAGAATTCTGTGCTCTGGAATAGCATCTCTGCAGTTTTTTGTGTCCAAGACAACCCCTATGAATTCTGTCGACTGAGATGGGGTGAGACTGGATTTTTGCCAGTTTATGGTTATGCCTAACCTTTGAGCAGCAAGAAAAGAGTATGCCAGGGCTTTTTCCAGTAGATGTCTGGTGGGGGCGGAAATGAGCCAGTTGTCTAGGTATGGAAAAACCTGGAATCCTTGAAGTCGCAAGTGAGCTGTGACAACTGCTATGCACTTTGTGAACACTCTGGTGGCTGTAGAGAGTCCGAAGGGCAGTACTCTGAACTGGTAGTGACTGGCTCCCACACAGAAGGGCAGAAATCTTCTTGATGGCCTGTCCAATTTTATGTGGTAGAACGCATCTTGAAGATCTGTCGAGCACATCCAATCGTCTTTTTCCAAAAGAGGGAGGATAGACTGTATTGTGACCATCCGGAATTTTTGTACTCTCACAAACTTATTCAAAACACAGAGATCCAAAATTGGTCTCCAGTCCTCGTTTTTCTTTGGCACCAAAAATAGTCTTGACTAGAATCTGGACCCTGTCTGGTATGGAGGGACTATTTGGATGACTCTCTTTCTTAGCAGATTTTCTATCTCTAGTGCTGCTTCTTCCCTCTGACTGGGTGGAACCTCGGGAAGGTTTTTTGAAGGGGCAGGACAAAGATCGAAGGGGATATGATAACCTCTGGTTATAATCCTTTTTACCCAAGAATCGGTGGTGATGGTTAGCCAGGCAGAAGGGTACAAGGAGAAACGTCCCCCAACCACCTCCTGAGGAAAGGAGTTGGGCCGCTCTTCAGGAGCGCTGGTAGGATTGACCAGGGAAAAAATCCCTGGAACCTTGGTTATGCGGACCCCCTCTGCCCCAAAAGGAGCGTCTTCCCTGTGAGTTTCCCCCTCTTCCTGTAGGGGAGAACTCAGCCTGTGTGTCACGGAAAGGACCCTGAGATTTTTTGAACCATATCTTCCCACTCTTTTGGTTTCAGAAAAAGGCACATTGAGGGGAAGAATAACGGACACCTATGGCAAGAAAGGGTCTTACTGTCCCTTTTCACATCTGGCCAGTGTGCTTTTAACTTTGGGCCCAAACAACGAGGAGGCCTCAATGGGAGCATTAAGAAAGAAAGCCTTAAAGGGTTCCGCGAAATTGCACAAGTGCATCCAGGTGTGTCGTCTCAAGACTGCAGCTGAACCCGCTGCTCCTTCTGCTAGAGGAGTTAGACATTGATTCAATGGTGACCAGCTGAGAGGCCACTTTGTCACGGACCTCATCAGACATGGCACCAGCCAAGGTTTCAGACAGCTCAGAATTCAGATCCCTTTGAAGCCTGGTAAAGTGTGCCATATAATTCAGGGACCTGATAGTAAAGGTCACTGAAGCAAATGTGCACTTCCATATCCTGTCCAGGGCCTGGGACTCTTTGTTAGGAAGACAGTCTGGCTTTCTTCTTCTGACATCTCCTTTTTTGTTGCGGCCGCCACCACCAAACCATCCATAGAAAGACCTTTGTACCAATGGGGATCTGAAGCAGGAGGGGACAAAATCTTATCTGGCCTCCGGGGAATAGCTTTGACGGTATCAGGAGCCTTCCAAGCATGCTGCACGATGAGCCGGACAAGTTCATCGGCAGGTGGAGTAACCCAGGAGGTCGGGGGCCGGGTGCAAAAGGCGTGCAGGAACACAGATTCCTCAGAGGTCGGATTAGAGGACTGCCATTCACCTCTCTATTTCAGGACTTCAAGGATATCACCAAAGGATACCTCAGAGGGTGACCGGGGTGATCCTTTCCCGTCATCGAAATATGTGTCTTCAGTGAGGGACTCCTCTGTGGAGTCCATGTGCTTCCTCTTACACAAACTTTTCTGGTGGAGCTCCTCAGTGGGATAAGCTGGAGAAGACAGTGGAAAAGAGGATTCCTGCGGGAATATGTCCTGAGGCCCTTGCACCCGGTGTCCACTAGGTGTGACTTGTGAAACCATTGTACCAGAGGAGGGCGGAGGTATAGACAGTCCAGTATCGCCAGCAGCAGAGAAAGCCTTCTCCATCAGTTGGAAGGCTGGTCCACCTGAAGTGGAGTGCATGTCTAGGACAGAGGTCACCCCTCCCCTAAGTGCCTCAGCCTGCCGACCCGGAGTCCCTGGATGGCTGTGGAGCAGCATACTATGCGTGTCACAACTGACATCCTGGGTTGTAGCAAAACTTTCCTGCCACAAAGGGAACTGTGGTTCCTTAGTGAGATCCATAAAGGGAACCGCAGAAGGGGAAGACTGTGCTACATCCATGGACTTCAAAGGCAATGAAGGAGGAGAATAAGAAGGGGTCTTTGGAGATGGGTGATCACCTCCCAAGGAAGGATGGTTCCTGAGGGGTGGGATACCTCTGGCCAAGAGCAACTGATCCACAAGATGCAACACATCATGTTCGGAAAGGCTTCTAGTGGACCTCACGGAGACTGAGCGAGAAACAGGCCTGTCCACAGAAGAGGCAAACTCGGTGCCCATCTCACCTGTCCACACAGTCTCTCATTCCAGTCCTTTCTAACCTCCTCTGATTGATTCTTATAGTTATCATGCAATATTTTATATGCTTTACTAATTATTAATTTTTCAACAGCAGGTTCTGTTCTGGATTCTTCTAAAAACTCTACCAGTGCTGGTCTTTTACTTAGGATCTCCCCATTTCTTTCTCTTTGCCTACACTATGATATCAATCTTTGATTGGGAGTACGCTGAATACTACTAGGGACTTTATTAGCTGTGATCAATGTATTAGAAAATTATGCTTATTGCAAATGATGTGAAACTCTACATCCCAGTTAATTACAGACACTATTAGTTACCTTTATATTACTCCAGCTGTGCAAAGTTTGTACTGGTTATCTATATGATCTTGAGTTACTTTTTATGCTCTAGCATTTGTGTACTTAGCTACACATTTTTTGGGTCTCACCCCCTCTGAAAAAACTCCTGATTCCATACATTTTTAGACACTTGCATTCTTCATTCTTAAATCTGTTGAAGGTTCACAGAGTGTTGCTGGATACATATTGGGGGGGTGTCACTCCTTTTTGTATCAGGCATCTCACCTCTGAAACATTCCTCAGTGGGGGAGAGGGACTCCCAAAATTATCAATTTTAGGAGATCTCCAAAGATCTACTATTTCTGAATCAATGTGGTCTATTGGTTGATAGATTAAGTTAATGTTCTATAGACATTCATCAAAAAAGTAGTAGCAGTTGCTGAGGTAGCTTTTTTAATGTCTATGACATGCCGATTGAACACTAAAATGTTTTCATACAATTAGCATAAAGTAGTAACAGAAAAAAAATGGAAAACAGTAACTATATCATTACCAAAATCATTAAGGGATCTGTAAAAGGTCTATGAAAGCATTACAAAAAAGCTATAATCATATGTAAATAACAGTGACAAGAAACAGAGTAGAGAAAGATAAGAGGCAAAACTGAAATGTCCATGATGTGTTTATTTAATTGACAGTACTCAGTGTGGTAAATGGATTTAAGCATCTCCAGGACAGTCTATATCATGGAAATTAATGAGGTACAAATAAGTATTATAGTTGGTCCACCATGGTCAATAAAGTACAGTTGTGTACACTTACCATAAATGTAGATGTTCGAGTGTATTCACTGCAGCAGTCATTACATTTGGGTTATCTGCTTGCAGGTAGCCCTCAGTTTGCCTGATTAACAGAGTCTTTGGTCCTATGTCGGTTGCTGTCCCTTCTTCCATGACGTCAGGTCATCAGGGGTATAAAACATGCAGCCGACGCCATTACATCAGTTTTCTTGCCCCAGATGTCAGGTGCCCCCCTAATGGGAAGCAATTAAATATAAAAGTACAAAGATATACCTCCAATAAAAAAGCAAATACACCAAAATGGCTTTTAAGCATAGTAAAGGAAAGTAGAGGTATAGTCAAAAGAAGTTAGGGGGCTGGAGGGTAACCAGGACTGCAACAGTGAATACACTCGAACATCTACATTTATGGTAAGTGTACACAACTGTACTATGTATTTCCTGTTTCACTGTTGCAGTCATTACATTTGGGTAGATTCCCAAAGTTATGGTTGGGAGGAGGAATTTAGATAGCATTAGGGCCAGCTATAAGGCCCTGCAAGACTGCAGTGGCAAAACCAGCTCTGGATTTAGAGAAAATTGGCAAATGATAATGCTTGGTGAAAGTATGTACAGAATTCCAGGTAGCAGCTTCTAGGATGTCCCTGGTAGGGATGCCTCTGAGAAAGGCTGTAGAGGTAGATGCAGCCCTGGTGGAGTGAGGTCTGATCCTCTGGGGGATAGGTTTTCCATGGTGCTTATAGCAGAAATGAATGGAATGGCTTATCCATTTAGAAATGGTTTGCTTTGAAATAGCCTTCCCCTCTGCTCCTGCAGCAAGTACCACCAGCAGTTGTTCAGATTTCCTTTGAGGTTTAGCCCTGTCCAAGTAGAATCTAAGTTGTCTGTGCACATCTAAGGAATGCAGTATCCGTTCCCCTTTACTCTGTGGATTGGGAAAGAAGGTTGGCAAATGAATGGACTGATTAAGAGCCACATTGGATACCACCTTGAGCATGAAAGATGGATTGGTTCTGAGGGACAACCTGTCCGCATGAAAGATGATGAAAGGCTCCACTGCCATAAAGGCCTGTAATTCAGATACCCTTCTAGCTGAAGTGATTGCTAAAAGGAAAGCTGTTTTCTAAGAATGAAATTTTAAGTATGCAGTAGCAGCTGGCTCGAAAGGAGGTAGAGTGAGTTTCTCCAAGACAAAGTTAAGGTCCCAGGCTGTGGTTGGAGCTCTCCTGGGTGGTCTCAAATTTTTGGCCCCTCTGAGGAACTGCTTGAGCAGTGGATGAGAGAAGAGGAGAGGTTCTGTGTTATAATGAGCTGAAATGGCTGAGGCATGGATTTTAATGGAGGAAAAAGACAGGCCCTTGTGAAGCATCTCAGTTAAGTATTGTAAAATCTGAGGTAAATTGGGCGCTGCTGTGCTCATCCCTTGAGACTGGCTCCAGGCACAGAATCTTTTCCATTTTTCAGCATAACATTTTCTAGTACTAGGCCTCCTTGCCTCTAAAATGATATCCATCACTGGTTTGCTGTGGGATGGTAAATGAGAGATTAAGTAATAAGCCAGGCTGCAAGGTTCAGTGTTAGAAGCTGAGGGTGCAGAATATGGTTCTCCTGCTGAGACAGCAGGGAAGGAGTCTGAGGCAGGTGCCATGGAAATAACCATGTCACACTAAGCAGGAGGGAGTACCAGTTTTGGCGCGGCCAGTCTGGAGCAATCAAAATTATCCTTGGTTTGTCCTGTTTGATTTTTAGTAGTACTTTGGAGAGGAGAGGCAGAGGGGGGAAGGCATAGACTTTCCAGGCTGGTTTGTGGGGAGTACTTGTGCAAAATTTGTCCAATTGGTAGTTCTGGGGAGAGGCAAACAGGTCTATATCTGGGCTCCCCCATTTGTTTGTCAACATGTTGAAAATCCTTGGTTCCAGTTCCCACTCGTGTGAGTCCATGAGTTTTCTGCTTAGTCCATCTGCCAGTGTATTTAATTTTCCTGGCAGAAATTGAGCTTGCAGGTGCACTTGGTAGCTCAAAGCTGTGTTCCACAATGCCATGGCTAGTCTGCAGGGGGGGGTAATAATGTGTACCCCCCTGCTTGTTTATGTACCACATAACAGTGGTGTTGTCCATCTTTACCATTAGTTATCCTGGAAGAATGTGGTCCTTGAAGGTTGTCAAAGCATTCTGCACAGCTAACATTTCTTTTTGATTGATATGCAGGTGCATTTGACTTGGGTTCCATTTGCCCTGAAAGCACCTCCCTGCCAGGTGAGCCCCCCATGCATAGTCTGATGCGTCTGTTGTTAGGGTTTGGGTGGCAGGGGGTGGGGTGAAAGGTAGTCCCTTGTTCTGATGGCAGGCCTCTGCCCACCAAAGGAACTCTAGGCGTAGGCAAGGTATGATAGGAATCATTGTTTCTAGGTCTTGAGAATGTTGACACCATAGGCTTTTTAGACACCACAGTAGTTTCCTCATATGCAGTCATGCATATGGAATTAGAAGAATGCAGGAGGACATGAACCCCAAGGCTTGCAGTATTTGTCTTGCAGATAGCAGGTTTTGTGTGGCCACTTGTTTGAAGTAGGTCGTCAAATTAAATTGTTTCTCTGGCGTGAGGTAAGCCATCTGGGAAGTTGTATTCAAGCTTGCTCCCAGGAATATAATTTGTTGACAGGGTACCAGGTGTGATTTCTTTTCGTTTATGGTGTACCCCAGACAAGTTAGAACCCTTTGTACAAAGGCCAGATGATTCAAAAGTGTGGCTTTCTGCCTGAATTAGACAATCGTCCAGGTATGGGTATATTTGAATATTTCTTTGCCTGCAAAATGCAATAACTGGAGCTAGGCACTTTGTGAATACCCTGGGCACAGTAGATAAGCCAAAGGGCAGTGCAGAGAACTGATAGTGCGTGTAGCCTGCTTTGAAGTATAGGTATCTTCTGCAAGATTCCCTGATTGAGATATGAAGGTATGCTTCTTTTAAATCTATTGTTGCCAACCTGGCATCTTTGCCTAGCATAGGAAGTAATTGGTGAAGAGTCATCATCTTGAATTTTGGAATCTCCAAAAAGGTGTTTAGAGTAGACAGGTCCAGGATAGGACGCCATGAATTGTCTTTTCTGGGTACCAGGAAAAGTCTCGAGTAGAAACCTTGTCCCTTTTTCCTCTTCTGGTACCAGGTGAATAGCCCCCATACATAAGAGAGAAAGTACTTGTTTTGGGGCCTCTGCCCACTGATTTGGGCATAGGTCCGGCCACCCACTTGGTGTTGGCAACATGTGGAAGTGAAATCTGTATCCCTGGGACACTATATTTAAAACCCATTTGTCCTGGGTAATGAGTTCCCAATTATTTGCAAGAAGAGCAATCTTTCCCCCCAAAGAGGCAGTCAGTTGATAAGTGCTTGGAAATTTTAAAAGGAAGTCACTGAGACAGTTTACCATAGGGAGGAGTCTTATTATTCCCAGATTTGGAAGGGGAGGCCCCCCACTGCTTAGTTCTGTGTGTCCCCTGAGACTGAAACCTGGGGTTTTTGCTGTGTCTGGGTTTGGCTTGAGAAGACCTGGAAGGGGCTAGAAAGGACCAATTCTTAGAGGGCCAGTGCCTACTAAATCTAGGAGGCTAAACTTGTAAAAAATCTTTAACAGTTTGCATAGACTTAGCTTTATCTTCCATCTTTTTAAGAACTTCCTCAACCTTGTTGCCGAACAGGTGGTCCTGATTTAAAGGAGCATCCAACAATTTAGCTTTAACATGATCTGGCAAAGATTGCTCCTTAAGCCATGCATGCCTTCTGAGCACAGACCCAGTAACAGCAGCCCTGCAAGAGGTCTCTAATGAATCAAAACCACATTGCAAAGTATGTTTTCCAACTTGTTCAGCAGAATGCATTAAATCTTGTAATTCTTTATTTTCCACAGTCAGGAATCAACATCATTTTCTGTTTAAGCAGTCCAATAACATGTTGCTGATACTTTAACATATGAAACTGGCAGTTTAAATCCCTAATGGCCAAGGTTTCAGAAGTGTAAACCTTCTTACCCCATCTATCCAGCGCCCTGGAGTCTCTATCAGAAGGGGTAGGATTTTTAGCAGCAGAAGCCTTAATGCCCTTGGGCACCTGTGAAATAGTCTCTGGATCTGCAATAGGATTTTTAGAAAGGAACTTGTGAGACTCAGGGACCCTGTAGTATCTGTCAGGTTTTCTGGGAGCAGGAGGCAGGGAATCAGGGGCCAAACCAGATTCTGAAAAAGCATCATCAACAGTGTCTAGTACAGGAGGAATAGCTAAAGGCCTATGCTGAGGTAAGAGAAGGAAATCCCTATGCCTCTTTTTTGAAACAGAAAAATCCTGGCTTTCCCAGTGGAAATGCTCCCTTAGAGTATGTAAGGTTTCCCTAAAAGAAAAATCCTCAGGAGGGGAAGCAGAGGGAATGGAGTCCTCTGCATCAGAATCTTCATAAGTAGATAAGGGCAAATCCAGATCATCAGAAGAATCCTGATCAGAAGATTCATAATCAACTTCACTCCTAGGCCTCTTAGAAGGGGGGGGGGGGCTACCCCTGATTGGAGTTATTAGATCTTCAGCCATTCTTATCATTTGTTTTTTAGGCATAGAGGCTTGAGCATGTGACCTGGGCATCAGTTTTTTAGGCATGGATCGAGATTTAGGCCTAAGTAAAGAAGGAGGCATCAGTTTAATATGCAAGTCCATAGGCCTGAATACACCCGCAGAAGCCAGTGCCTGCACAACGGATCCGGTCCCATCCAAGGTAGAGATATCCACGGGTTCCATAGTTGAAGCATCTTGCGGCATACCAGACTCTGAATGGGTCTCAGTAGAGGCCTGCGAATCAGAAGTAGCGGGTATCAGGGACTGCGAAAGCACCTCACTGAGTACCGGCGAACTGGCGACTGGCTTAGCAGAAGCGTCATTGGCAGTTTTGGACCTCGACGGCCTGTCTCTGTCTTTATCTTTGCGTTTTTTCGGAATCCCGGTAGTCAGATGGCTAACCAATGACATTTCTGGATAATTAAACCAAGAACCGAAATATTTAGAGGCAAAAATATACCGACGATGGATAGTGCGCTGATTAAATAAAGCACAAAACCGACAGCAGGGTACGTCGTGGTCAGGGCCTAGGCAAGGAATACAGTACGAATGAAAATCTTTATGAGGTATTTGCTTTCCACAAGTAATGCAATTATTAACTTTTACAGACATTGGTAAGGAGGATGAAAAAGTTTCCCCAAAGAGGTACTCAGCTTTAGTTGAAGACTTCGGTTCTGAAACTCGAAAACAAAAATTTCAGGAGTCAGCCGACCAGCACTTGTGAACTGCTTCTGCTTCGGCCACCGCACGGCAAGAAGGACTGATGTAATGGTGTCTTCTGCATGTTTTATACCCCTGACAACCTGACGTCATGGAAGAAGGGACAACAACTGACGCAGGACCCAAGACTTTGTTAATCAGGCTGACTGAGGGCTACCTGCAAGCAGATAACCCAAATGTAATGACTGCAACAGTGAAACACGAAAGAACATCCAGTGGATGATGTGGATGATGGCTTGATGCCCTACAGAAATTATTATTGTTATTATTATTAATTTATTTTATCAGTATTAGGATACAACCACTTGTATGCACTTGGTAGTAGCTTTGACTAGATGTTAGTCATTCTAAGTTGAACCATGTTTTAGAAATATGTTTGTATGTTTACACAAATCTTAGAAACAGCAGCATTATCTAATAAGAAATCATTCTTTCCTTATTCAAACAGTTTTCATATATTAACCTGCCAGAGTCTGCATTTACGTGATAAAACAGTGAATTTACAAATAGAGGGACCAGTAAATGCACAAATGTTATTAGTCTGTAGTCATTCCACTCATCACAGTACCTGTAACTCCTGGTGAACCTTGGGGTCCAGGTGGGCCGGGTGGTCCTATGATCACACAGGGCAATGTGCCACCTATAAACAAAACATCAAAGAATTTGTTACATGAATCGCTATTTATGTCAGTTTCAAAGTTTATTTGTCACTCACAAAGGCTCAGTTATCTTTACACTTAAGAGCACAGCACAGATATAACATATTTCCTTCAGATTTCCAAAGTTTTTACCTCACTACACCAGAATATTTTAATAACAGCTTTTATTTCCTAGACATTTACATATTTCAGACCTAGCACAAAATAAGCCATGAATAAGGTAAATGGAGTGGAATTGTGCAAGTCCCTTTAGACCAACAGCCCAAGTCTGAATTCCTTCACGAATGTGACATATTTTATTACCCTGACATGTATACTAAAACCATCATAATACCTTGACTTTCATATTAAAACATGCTCTAATCTTTGTTATAACAGTACAGTAATAAAGCTTGTGTCCTTAGCATTCTCCATGCAGACAGCAAAAGAGGTTTAAGGAATGACATCAGAGTTTTACAGTATGTTTTTAAAGACTACATAAATGATTGACATTATCTTCTATTGCAGTATATAAAAGATCACAAACAATTAAAAATGGTTTACTATCAAAATGTGGAAAATCAAAATGGTTTTCCACTTTTTGATCGAATTTGTTATCCAAATTTGGAAATCCAGAATTACCCAAATGTCGAAAATGGTATTCGCAGAATCGACATTCGAACACTAAAAGTTCTAATGTCGAAATTTTGTGTTACCAGTAGTGTTTTTGCAGGGAGGCAAGCCCCCCCTGCACCCTCCATACCCCTTGCATATTATATATTTCAACTCTGAGATAACACTACATTCAGGAAAAGGGTATATTTCCCAATCTCCACTGTAGTGCAATCTGTTATCAGAACATCCAACCCATATTAGCGAATGCACACAATCATTCACTAATGAGGATTTGAACATTTCCAGATCGACATTACAGAAACTGGAAAACACGCATTCAACCATCCCAGTTTCATGTAAGTGCTGTTCCACATTTTGATAGTAAACCATTTAAAACAATATTATAATGTTACATGACACAACTGTTTAATTTCTTGCATTCAGATCCTATTACCTGCTCACTTATAAATATATATATTAATATATAATACAAAAATAATTTTGATCACCACCACTGAGGTGGCTGAGATACAAGTCTGACCTTCTATATTTACTTAACCCTACATGTCCAACAACTATTGAGCACCCTCTCATCTGTCTTGAGCCCATCTGTTCCCCTGTACTGTATAATCCCAAGAATATAGGTAAGAATTGACCAGACAGGCCTTCATCCAGCCAGCCACAGAGGTTGTTTATGCTCTTACCCACAATTAGCAATGAAGGATATATGACTGTCTCTAATGGCCTTAACTTTCACATTGGATGTCTGACATAGTCAAGTATGTCACTGTGAGTATCTACTTCCCCATCATCCTGCATGTGCTTGATTACATACACATGTTAATGGTGAATACAGTCTATGTCTTGGTAGATGTAACTGGTCCATCACTCGTACAGTTAACCATAGCAGGCTTGCAGACTGGGACTCCATTCTGTCCCCCAGGATGTGAGCAAGCAGTGGTCACGTGATTCCATTTCCACATCTGACTCCTTCAGTGCCTGAGCCAGTATTCAAATTTGAGTTATCTGATTTGTAGTCAGGGCTTTATCACTCTACATGTGAAAAACTTGCAAAAGAGAACTCCAGGCGTCACTCAGGATAAAAATCCAACTGTTCTATTTAAGCGCTTTTCGTCCCACACAATAGTGGGACTTCTTCAGATAAAACAGACTCTAAAAGAATATATATACTCGGGTCAAGACCTGTTTAATAAGATGCTTGAGGTTATTTCTGTATTTTAATTGCTTGGTTAGAAAGTTTAGTGTATTGGTGGTTGCGGGCACATGATTGTTTTAGGTTAATTACTTAATAAGATGGTGATTTGAGACTGTTTTATCTGAAGAAGTCCCACTATTGTGTGGGATGAAAAGCGCTTAAATAAAACAGTTAGATTTTTATCCTGAGTGATGCCTGGAGTTCTCTTTTGCTAGTTTTTCATGTCGTTTACTTCTGCTTCTCTGGTTTTTGTGTTTATCGCTCAACATCACAGAGCTGGGTGAAGTACTATGAATTTTTCATGTCCGACCTTTAGCTTTCAAGTTTCATTTGGCCAAAGGAAGGACACACCTAGACTATTTCATAGGATCATAGGAAGTTACTAGGCTATTAGCCCTGAGGCCCTTACAAGCCTAGCCAAGAATTTAGACCATGTTCCAATAAGTCAGCACCCTATGACACTGTTCAGCAGGGACATAGGTAGAATCCCAGGGGTGTATTTTCTGTTTCCCATCCAGTTATCCAGGTTGCTCTTAAAAAGGTTTAATGAGGTACTCTGCTTTACATGGAGAGGGAGTCTATTCCAAAAAAGGGGGAGTCTTGGGAACACAAATCTGTCCTGCCAACAAGTCCTATTGATGTCACAGAACAGGTTGAGGTCTTGCATGCAGGTTACTCGAGTGGAGCTTGACTTGCAGATATGCAGCAGTCCCATCAGAGTGGGGTCTGAGATTGCTTTGTATGCTAGAAAGAGGTCACCTCTGAAGACTCTGTAGGAGACTGACTACAGGGACAGGGCTTTTAGTCTATCTGTGTAGGGTAGATGTTTGAGGCCCTGGATTCTCTGGCTGAGGAATCTCTGTGGTCTCTCCAGGTGCTGCATGTGCTTTGTGAGGTACATGACAAAAGGGGCGTTGTATTCAATAATCGATCTTATAAGGGAAGAATACAGGGATGTTATGATCACCTTGTCCCTGGATGAGATACCCTTATTAATGAAGTGGGCCATGTAGAAAGCTTTCCGTACAACTGAGGCAATATGATGGTCAAAAATCAGTTTGCTATCAACCTGGGTTTCCAAGTCCCTCATGACTGATTGCAAATTTAGTGCCTTATTATCAATGTGATAATTTGTAAGGACGTCATTCTCCCCAAAGGAAATGATGATGCATTTTTTGGCATTCAGTTTGAGGCCATGTTTCTGGCACCAGTCATTATTTTGGGTGAAACCCTCTTGGAGGATGCCCACATTACTAGGGTAATTGATGACAGCATCAAGCTTGCAGTCATCTGCAAACTTGGTCAGCCAAAGCCCACTAGAGTTGGTCTGCACCTCTGAGAAGTATATCCCAAACAGTAGAGGCCCCAACACCGATCCCTGGGGTACACCACTGGTTATGAGCCTACTACTTGATGCGGCTTCCCCTATTTTGACTAGGTGGGTTCTATCAGTAAGCCAGTCTACTGCCCATCTGGTAACATGTGGATTGATCCCAAAAACACAAAAAAATTGAAGCTCAAAAGAAAAACACCACAAATTCACTGCCACAATCTAGAAACCACACAAAAAACACAGGATCAAGGGTCACAGAAATTTTATTCTGGTATCTAGGCCTTTTGCATTCATGGAATAATTTCATCTAACAAATGCCATATCCATTTATACGCCAGGTACTCAAAATCACCCAATGACACTCCTTCAGTTAAACAATTAAATAATTAAATATACTAAACACTTAGGTTAGAAAAAACAGAATGACTATAAAAACATCATTTCCAAAAAGTGTTTGCTTGGCAACCTTATGAAGAATAACATTAGTAGCCTACAGAACATTATATAAATATTACATAAAGTATATAAACATGAACATTATAATCATTAAATATGATTTGATGCATCAAAATATTTACTCTGGGTATCTAGCAAATTAACATTTAATAAAATTTATAAATTTATATTACTATCTAAATTCATACCTCTGGGGTACAAAGTGCGATAATTCAAAATCATTCTGCATTCTAATCTATTCAGTTCCCTTCTAATATTCCCACCATTGGTGACTATAGGCCGTGCCAAAACACTAAACCATATTGTGGCGGTGAAGCCGTGGTGTTCTTCTTTTGTACATATGGATTGATGCCTAGTTGAGAGAATTTATCTATTATATCTGCATGGGGGAAAGTATCGAAGGCCTTGGCCAGGTCAAGGTAGGTGGTGTGCACCATCTTCCCTTCATCTATGGCCTTGGTGACTGTCTCAAGGAAGTCAACCAAATTTAACAGGCATGACACCACCCCCTGACAAAAGCAAACCTTGTCGGATCAAGTGTCTGGAGGTTGTCAATGTCCTTTTTAATGAGATCCATGATAATCCGCTCCATGGCCTTGCAGATCAGGCTAGTTAGGCTGATGGGTCTATAATTTCCTAGATCGGTGGGTGCTCCACTTTTGTGCAAAGGGATGACAATAGCTGTCCTCCACTCAGCTGGGATGAAGCCAGTACTCATGCTTTGGTTGAATAGGGTGCCTAATGGTGCTGCAAGTTCCTGCCTGAGTTCATGTAGGATGCAGCCTGGGATGTTATCAGGTCCCATGGAGGCTGTATTTTTTGCCTTTGAGAGGACAGTGATGACTTGCTCCCTAGAGATAAGGGGAGGGGGCAGGTACTGGAGATGTTCTGTTTTACTGATGGGGGGGAGGGGGACAGAGGAGTGAAGTTTTCACTGAACCTGTCTACCAGCAGGTTGGCTATATCTACCAAGTTTGTGTATGCGGTGTCCTTGACCACCAGCCAGTTCTGAGCAGATCAGGGTGCTTCCCTTGAGACTGCAGGAGAAACTGTTGGAAACTCGTTAATACAGAAACCAAGCTGGGTTATATCGATGACTTCCAAATATGCAAGAAAGTCAAGAAGGTTTAGGATCATTGCTTGGAAGTGTTTACAGCGGTATTTTTATACCCAAGCAGTCTCGATAGCAAATGTTGGCGGTGTAATGGGGAAGAAAGAGGCAACTGGGAACATATTTTTGGGGAGTGTAATGAGTGTGCAGAGTTTAAAAATGTCCTGCAGTCTACTCTATCAGAAATACTGGGTGAGCAAATTGGTATAACTAAGGAAAAATTTTTTTGAGCTATGATACAGAATCGGAATTGCCTAGACATACTAAGACCTTCCTGAGTCTAAGTATGGTAGCTGCCAAAAAAGCAATTACTAGAAAATGGAAATCAAAGACTAAACCAACTGTACTAGAAGTAGTGAACATAGTAACAGAGAAAAAGCAATTGGAAATTGGATCTTTAGAAAAGGGTAGGAGCAAATTACATAGAAAAAATGGGAATTGTGGGAACAATACATGCAGAAGATGGACAAGGTTTAAAAGAAGGCAGGATTTGAATGAGCTATGTAATGTTTGACTAACGACTGGATAGATTGCAAGTGACGTATGTTTACTACTAGAATTATGTCAATATGGTTTGTTTTCATTTATATAAATGTATGATTGCCTGTATCATAAGTGATACTTTAATAAAGATGCTTCTTGTTTAAAAAACGGAAATTTTTGGAACAATTCATGCAGAAAATGATTTGGAGGAGAAATGAAGTTTAAGAGAAGGAAGTCATTGAATAATTTATATAATGTTACTTAGATTACATGACATATAACAATATATGTGATGCATAATGATCATAAATGTAAAGTTAATATGGTTTAATTGCTTTTATATAAATGTAAGCTTGCCTAAGTCACAGGTGATAATTCAATAGAAGTGCTTAAAAAGTACAGAAACAAAAAAGAAGTTATGTACTCACCATAACGTTCCATGTTGGTAGTCCATCTCACCCTTCATTTTTACGTATGGGTTCGGAGCCGATCCTCGGCTCCGACTCTGATGATTTTCAAGCTCGAAGACTTCTGGTTGGCTCGTGGCTAAGCATGTATCCCATGGTGCACCAGTGCAATCCCCAGATCTTGTTTGCTGCTCACTAGCAATAGAAAGAGATAGAAAGAAACCCTTAACCAACAAGCCAATACTAAAGGGTCACCAACCAAGAAATTTATAATATTATCTCCAGATCTTCCCGGATGGGGGCAGGAGGGAGGGTTGGTAAAAATGAAGGGTGAGATGGACTACCAACATGGAACGTTATGGTGAGTACATAACTTCTTTATGTTAGGTAGTCCAATCTCACCTTCATTTTTACATATGGGACAGCGTCCCTAGCACCTAATTCTTGGGTGGCTCATTGGAAGATACTCCTGAGCACCGTGGAGCCAAAGGATGCTCTACCCCTAGAAGTCAAATCCAACTTATAATGAGTAATAAAGGTGCAAGGGGTAGCCCACGTAGCTGCTGCACAGATATGATCAATTGGTACCCTGGCTTGGAAGGCTGCAGAGGTAAACAGAGACCTGGTAGAGTAAGCTTTGACCCTATGGGGCAAGGGTCTGCCCTCCGAGCTGTAGATGAAAGCTATGCAACTCAAAATCCAGTTAGACAATGTCACCTTAGAAACTGGCAAACCCATTCTGGAATCAGAAAAGGAAACGAACAATTGGTCTGACTTCCGAATTTCTTTGGTCCGTTGCAAATAGAAACGCAGCTGTCTGTGAACATCTAACTGGTGAAACCGGTATTCCGCTGCACTGATATGATTGGGAAAGAAGACTGGGAGTTCAATGGACTGATTCAATGTTGCAGAAGAACAAACTTTGGGGACAAACGAAGGATTGGTACGTAAAGAAACCCTGTCTTTATGAAAAACTAAATAAGGTGGTTTAATAGGCAGAGCATGTAGCTCAGAAACATGTCTGGCTGATGTAATAGATACCAAAAACACAGTCTTCCAAGACAAATACTTTAAGGAAGCTGAATGAGACGGTTCAAAAGGAGAGGATGTTAGTTTGGACAACACAAAATTTAAGCCACAAGACGCCACAGGTTCTTGTAAAGGTGGTCTCAGCAAGGTGGCTCCTCTCAAGAAGGTTTTACGTAACTTATGCGACATAAGGTTAACATTTGGAGATCCCAAATAAAAATGTGAAATAGCCGCCAATTGTACGTCGATGGTGGTTGTGGCAGATCCCTGCTGAAAAAGCTCTGAAAGGAATTCCAGAATTACGGGAACAGGAGCGATGTAAGGATCCACATTCATTTTCTGTGCCAAAATAGAAAACATTTTCCACTTGCTGTCATACAGCCTTCTGGTTGATGGTTTGTGTGAGGATAAAAGAATATGGGACATTGACGATGAGACATCATGAAGCCTGACTACAGATGGAACTGGATCAGCCAAGCTGTCAATTTGAGGGTGTGGAGAGAAGGGTGTAGCGAGCCCGACATGTGGGTCAGTAGATCTGGAACTGGGTCCAGGATCCAAGGATCATCCAGGAGAAGAGGCTCGAGGAAGGGAAACCAGACCTGATGAGGCCAGTAAGGAGCAATGAGGATCAACTTGCTTCCCAGTCGGTTGGCTTTCTGTATCACTTTGGGGATTAGAGGGAAAGGAGGGAAGGCATAGAGAAGTACCGTGGGCCAATCGTGTACCAGAGCATCTCTGGGTGCTTCCACCGGAGGGGGAATTAGGGAAAAATAATTGCTGCACTTGGCATTGAGTGGACTGGCAAAAAAATCACAGCAAGGTTGTCCCCATTTCAGAAAAATCTATTCCACTATTTCCCATTTCAGAGACCACTCATGGGGCAGCAGGACTGCCTGGCTCAGCTTGTTGGCTATCATGTTGGTTGTCCCCAGAATGTGTGTTGCCACCAAAAAGCACTGGGAAGAAATCACCTATTCCCAAACTTGCATGGCTTCTCGACAGAGTGGGTAAGATCTGGTACCACCCTGTTTGTTGATATACCACACAACTGACATGTCCGATTGTATCGCAATCGTCCCTGGAGGAAGAAGGTCCTGAAATGCTTGCAATGCCAGAAGCACCACTCTCATCTCCAGAACGTTGATATGCAAATGAGCCTCGTGTTCTTGCCATGTGTCGTGGACCGTCCTGCCCAGATAATGCCCCCCCCCACCCGACCTGAAAGGCATCCGTGGTCACAGTGGCAATGGGTTGGGCAGGCACAAAGGAAGCTCCAGTGAACAAATTGTTGGGGGCTATCCACCAATGAAGGTCCTTTTTGCATGATTCTGTCAGCAGAATAGAGTGATTCAGTGGCAGGTACTGGAATGACCACTGGGATAATAGGAGCCATTGAAGAATTCTCATATGCAACCTGGCTAGAGGTATTAACAGAATGGTTGAGGCTATCATTCCAAGAAGTTGAAGAATCCAATTTGCTTTGACCTTCCAAAGTGGGAGAAGTCACTGAACTTGTGAGACAAGGTTTTGTGCTCTTTTGATAGAAAGACATGTCATACCCACTGTGTCTACCTCTGCTCCTATAAAAATTACAGATAGCGAGGGCAGTAATGCAGATTTTTCCCAATTTATGGAGATCCCTAGTTGAGCACAAAGCTGAATGGTGATGTCCCTGTTTTGGAGAAGTAGATGCCTGGTGGGGGTGGTCAGGAGACAGTCGTCCAAATATGGAAATATCTGGAATCCCTGACGTCTCATGTGAGCTGTCACTACCGCCATGCATTTGGTGAACACCCTGGGGGCTGTGGTGAGACCAAAGGACAAAGCACAAAACTGAAAATGGCTGGCTCCCAGCCAGAAGTGCAGATACCTCCTTGACACCTTGTCCATTTTTATATGGTGGTAGGCGTCTTGGAGATCTAGAGAGTACATCCAGTAGTCTTTCCCTAACAAAGGGAGTATCAACTGCAGTGTTACCATTCAAAACTTGTCCTTTTTCATAGATTTGTTTAATCTTCTGAGGTCCAATATTGGCCTCCAGTCTCCAGTTCATTTTGGGACTAAAAAGAACCTGGAGTAAGTTCCGGAGTCTATCTGGTCTGCTGGCACGGGCTGGATGACTCTTTTTGAGAGCAACTTGTTGATCTCCACAGTTGCCTGATCCTTGAGATTGGGTGGAACATCTGGGATCTTCTTGGGAACAAACAGTGGAAGGGAAAAGGGTATGATATATCCTCTGGTGACGAATCTTTGTACCCACTTGTCTTGGGTTAAATTTAAATTTAGCCAGGCTTCTGGATACAAAGAGATGCGACCCCCGACTGGTCCCAGAGAAATGCAGTCGGGCCCCACATCAAGAGCGCTGATAAGGCCGCCCTCGAAAGGAACCGTGGCCTTGCTGGTATTGTGGGACCACCCCTGCCTCTAGGGCGACGTCTACCATTTCCTCCTTCTCTGCCTCTGAAGGAGGATTCACTCTGTGTGTCTGGAAAGGCCCTCTGGGACTTTTTGAACCACATCTTACCTCCCCTTTGACATTTGGGGTATGGTCGAGAGAGGACGGTAAAACGGACTCCCACAGCAGAGAGAGCCTTTCCTTCCTGTTCACACCGAGTGAGTGCATCTTTCATCTTGGAACCAAACAAGGAGGAACCATTAAAAGGGATGTTGGTGAAGGTGGACTTGAACGGCTCCGCAAAATTACACAAGCGCATCCAGGAGTGGTGCCTAAGGGCAACTCCTGAACCCGCTGTTCTGCTCTTTCCATCGGCCGCATGAGATATGAGCCACATGGAGGAGTTAACTATGGAATTTAGGGTGAATAACTGAGCAGAGATCCTATTCGGGACTCCCTCAGGACAAGCACACTGTATGGAATCTCCTACCTCCTTGAGGAGATCCCTCTGCAACCTTGTGAAATGGGTAAGATAGTTCAGGGATCGAAGTGTAAAGGCCACTGAACTGAATACGCACTTCCCAAATCTGTCCATCTGTCGAGACTCCTTGTTTGGCGGATATACAGAGGAAGAAGTCTTTGCCAACTCCTTCTTTGTGGCTGCCGCCACCACCATGGCATCTACGGGAACACCCTTAGACAAGAATTCTTTTCCAGGAGGGGCAGACAGGAACTTATTTGGTCTTCTAGGTACTGGCTCCACGGCATCGGGAGTATCCCACACCTTCCGACTAACCAGATCCATTAGTTCGTTGAAAGGTGGAGACACCCAAGAGTTAGAGGGTTGAGACCCAAAAGCCTTCAGGTACACTGACTCCTCATCAGAAGGGTTGAAAGTGGGCCAGTTGCACCTCTGTTTAAGGATCTCTAGAATGTCCACAAAGGAGACATCATCAGAGGATGACTTAGGGGACCCCTCCAACTCATCGAGGTCAGTGTCCGATGTCAGAGACTCATCCTGGGTGTCAATATGCTTCCTCTTGCATACTTCCTTCCATGGGGACTCCTCAAGAGGACCTTCTGGGGATGCCCTGGAAGAGTGGGGGCCACCAGCTGGTGGCTCCTGAGGCTGTGGGTCTCTGCTTTCTCTGGAGAGAGTAGGGACTGAGACCGAAGTGGGATCCCTGGGGGGAAGAGTGCCTGTACCACTGGCAGGGGCTGTAGATTGTGACAGCACACTCCTCATCACCTCAAAAGCAGATCTCTCTGGCGCCGCCATCCTTGCTCCAAAGAGACAAAGGACGGTGCCGGAGCCAGAGCCATCAGCTCCGAGATAGATGCAGGGTCCAAGCTCACCCCGGTGGATGCACCGAGAGGAAGGCTCAGAACTGACGAAGATCAATTCAAAACCTCCCCCTCAGCACCGACAGAAGAGCTTCGGTCCCTGGATACGACGGATGGAGCCGAACATGTCGGTGCTGAACTCGGCTCTAATGCAACAGCACGGGGAGCTGGAACTGAGGGTTCCTCCAGTGGTAACAAGCACTCCGGCTCTGAAAAACCAACATGGCTCGGAGGAGGAATCACAGATGGAGACAAGACTGGTTCGTGTGGCTCCGGAGCCAATTGGGTCAGAGCCAACAAACATTTAGGCAGGGCAGATGACTTGAGGAGTCTCAGTACTACCCTCTCCATCCAATCCAAACTCGTCGATGTGGCAAACTAGATCTGGGGATTGCACTGGTGCACCATGTGACACCTGCTTAACCACGCGCCAACCAGAAGTCTTCGAGCTTGAAAATCAGCTCCGAACCCATGTGTAAAAATGAAGGTGAGACTGGACAACCTAACATGCTATGACTTGTAACCAAAGTGATATGCTTTCTAAAATGCACTTTGGTTGTAAGGCTATAATGCAACTACAAGCCAAAGAAATGACTGGAAACATATTTGCTCTACAACACTCTGATCATAATTAACAGTGCTACACAGATTTGTGTTACTTTTAGAGTTCATATCTCATTGACTTCTAAGTTAAGTCTGTCTCTTTGCTAAATGCCAAATACAATGCAGGAGTGCTTGGCACACTCCTGCAAATCATTTTACTATAACACCTATGAATTGCTAATTCTGGTTCATTACAATGCAATCCACTACTGTAGTAAACATTACATATTAAAAGAGCTGGCATTATCTAGGGAATACTAAAAGCTGCACGTACAGGCCAACACGGAAGGACTGTGGCTGACCAAGTTCGCAGATGACTGCAAACTTGGTGCCATAATCGACTCTCCATCCGATACAAGCATCCTCCAAAAGGGCCTCATAGAAACAGACAACTGGTGCCAGAGCCATGGCCTCAAGCTAAACGCCAAAAAGTATATAGTCATCCCCTTTGGCAAAAATAAAGTGCCCACAAATTACCACATAGGTGGTAATCCATTAAGTACAGAAGAAGTAATTAGGGACCTGGGGACCCAAGTTGATAGCAATCTCTCATTTGACAACCACGTGGCCAAAGTGGTTAGAAAAACATTTTATATAGCCCACCTAATCATGAAAGGATTTACATCTAGATCAGGGGAGGTCATCGTGCCTATTTACTCATCCCTCATCAGGCCCATAATTGAGTACAATGCCCCTTTTGGGATGTACTTTACCAGACACCTGCAGCAACTGGAAAGACCCCAAAAGTACCTCACCAAGAGGATCAAAGGGCTCAAACAGATGCCATATGCTGCCCAGTTAAAGAAACTCCAGCTCTACTCAGTAGCATACCACCTGCTCAGAGGCAATCTGTGCCTGACGTATAAAGCCATGTCCAACCCGGAATTTATGGACATGCTGCACCTCAGAAAATCCAAATCCCATCAAGCTACGCGCTCGAGAGACTTGAACCTCAGCACTGAAATAAATAGGACATGCTGGAGGGACAGATTCATAACCCAGAGGCTCCCTTCACTCTGGAATAAAATCCCAGTCCAGGTTAGGCAGAGTCCCTCATTGACTCTCTTCAAGAGGAATCTTGATGAGTGGATGGGAGATCGTAGGTTTACCACGGGTGTCACTTCTGTGTCACTGTTAGACAGAGGCACAGTATACTAACCTCGAAAAAGGGCATAGCAAAATTAATTTAAAATGGGTGGTGAAAGCTAAACACACTCTGGCTAGGCTTATAAATGCCCTAGGGCAGATAGCCTAGTATGAACCTATGAACCTATACAGAACTCTATGGTAACCACCAGTGTGTTAGACCTTGCCCACAACCTTTACACTTCAAAGATGATTTCAAAGTATGCCTGCCACAAGCCACAAAAAAGTCCTAGATATCAAAAAGTGATCCTCACAGAATTCTAACTATGGTGATGAAGCAAGTAGAAATGCTCCCTGGTTGCTCTGAGATGACTTTAGTGAAATACAGCAATAATGCAATTGTGATCTTTTTTGCTGCATATAATAGACGTACGACTGTGAAATGCATTTATGACTCAACTTGGCAGAAAAAAAAGACTAAAAAGCAATCTGAAGAGTCATGTCTGTCAAGTGCACTGGAATATAATATGGCAGATGAAGAGCAGGAAAGTACAGTTATGTAGTTTACTTACAATAAGAGGAGTTGCTTGAACAGATCACTGCTACAATAGCTATTACATATGAAATATATCCTGCCAAGAATATCATAAATATATAGAGTCTCACAAAACATCAGGCACTTTCCTCATGTGCCATTCATACACTCTTAGTATGAAACCACATGCTAGTATAGGAGGGCTGTACAGACACACCAAATCACAGAGATTTCTTGCCTAAGAAGAGAGACTGAAGACTAGAGCTGCAAGTAAATCTTGTCAGGAATGAAAAAAGTAGAAAAGTATCCCATCCTGGCCATGAACAGGAATAACAAGGTGGAAGAAGAGAGGATATAACCAAGATATAATGTAGTTCACTTAGGGGATTGATCACAGAGCAGCCTAGATAACATCTCAGTTGCCACACTTAAAAACGTTACCTGACAGCAACCAGCGAACATGTCTGGTATCTACAGCAAATGTGATCTGTTCAAACATCTATTGTTATGGCAAGTAAACTACACAGCTGTATTATATATGTCATTAGACACTATTGCAGTAGCCATTACATATGGAATTTTGCTAAGCTCAAAACGTAAGGGTGGAAGGTGAAGGGTCAGAACCTAGTAGTCCCTGAAGAACAGCTTGGGTGAAGCCTGCTATGGCTCTGGAAACAGAATCCAGCTTAAAAGGTTTGGTAAAAGTATGAATTAAGGACTGAACAGTTGCTTATAATATAGATGCACAGTCAACTACCTTCCAGAAAGCCCCAGATGTAGCAACAGCTCTGATAAATGAGCCTTAACATTCTGAGGAATAGTCGGAGTAGCAGAAAAGAATGCAGTGGAGAAGCTATCTGGAAATCATTTGTGTATATGCCGGCTGTCCCTTCTATTTACCATCATAAGACACAAAGTTGACTGGATTTCCTGATGTCGTTAGTATTGTCTAGATAAAATCTCAGTTGTTTGAATAAGAAGAATCCCTTCTCCTTTGCTTTGCTGGCAAGAATAAAAAAGAGGAAGCTGGACAATTTGATTAAGAGTAAATTTAGAGACATCTTTAGTTATAAAGGAATGGTTGGTTCTAAGCTAATGAAGTCCTTGTTCAGCTTGAATGAAAGTGTTAAATGCTTTTTTATGAAATTTATGACAATTATTCCTTTGCATTTTTTTCTGGCTGTTGACTTAGTGCCCTAGTGTTTTGTATTGATTGTTTTAAGCTAGTTGCTCCATGTTTGTTGTGAAGTTTTAGAGAACAGCTGGTTTTAGCCTCAAAGGGAGGTTGAGTTAACTTTTCAAAAACAAAAGTGTACTTCCCTGGTCATCAAACTGGAAAATTCAAATTCCAAGAAGAAGTCAGCTTTTTTTCTTGGTGTTTAATATGCAAAATCCATTTAAAAATTGTTTAACTTGAGGTGAAGAAGAAAGAGTGGGATCCAGAGGCAGACATACTGAAATGGCTGAGTAGTGTACCCTTATTAAAGAGCATGCAAGGCCAGAATCAAGCAATTAAAAGGTAGGGGAGAAATAGGAGTGCTCTGCTTGAGATGGGTACTCTACTCTATTTTGATGCCAAAGAGAAAATATTTTCCATTTTGATAAGTAAGACTTCCTAGTAGCAGGTTTTCTTGCCTTCTTCAATACATGTTTCACACCCTCATAAAAAGGTGTCTACAAGAAATCAAAAGCCTATCATCCATAGAGTTAGACTGATATTGTGAATGTTGTTGAATCAGAGATCCCTTGTCCTATGTAAGTAAGTCCATTCTGTCAGGAAGCTTTGGGTAATTACACCTGACCAATTACATGACAAGGGAGAACCAGTGTTGTCTAGCCAAAAGGGAGTTACCAGGAACATCACTGGTAAGTCCATTCTGATCTTTTGAAGGATTTTGCAAATGAGAGGAAAGGGAAAAGAGGACTTGCATAAGGAAACACTCCCAACCAGGGGATTGAGAATGCATCTGTTTTCCATGCCTTTTTGCATGGTGTCCTGGAGCAGGAGAGTTTCAGCTGTTTGTTCATGATGGAAACAAACAGATCTATATGGAGAGTTCCCCACTGGTGGCCAATCTGTTATGTAGACTCTACTTAGGAAGATCTATCTTAGTTCTGCTCAAACAGTCTGCTATTGTCCTCTGCACTGATGGGAAGTAAGCAGCCTGGATAACTAAGTTAAGCTGGAGTTCTATGTCCAATTCAGTCATGACCAGACTGCAAAGAGAGTATGACTTTGTACTTTTCTGTTTATGTAACACATGACAGTGGTGTTGTCTGTCACTACCAAGAGAGTTCCCAGACACCGGAGTTGATTCAGGGATTTCTGGGCATTTATCAGTGTCATCATTTCCTGAAAATTGATGTGGATACAGTAATGCTGTGGTTCACAGATTCCATGTACCTTGACACTCTGAGAAACAGCATGCCAGACAAAGTCTGGGGCATCTGTGGCCACTGACCGAGAGGGGGTGGGAGGACAGAAAGAAACTCTTTGGTTGAAAACCACTTGCTTGGCCTAGCAAAAAAGTTAATTCTTCGCACAGTTGAGATCTGGAAATAGAAAGGAAAGTGGGTGATATTTTTGGGCCCAAATTGATTTGATAAATCACCAGATGTATCTCATGTGAAGTCTAGCAAATAGAATCATAAGGATAGAGGAAACCATAAAGCCATAAACTCAGAAATTCTGTTTCTGTGGATTTTATCTGTAGAGAAATACAGACAAAGTGATGATAACAAGCTTATATTTTCCCTAGGGAAGAAATGCTACAATCACAGAAGTTTCAGAAAGCATCCAAGAAATACTAATCTGTGAGCTGGAACAAGGGATGAATTATTTTAGATTCAGAGTGAAACCTAGATTGTTGAAAAGATCCGTGGTATACTGTAATGCTGTAAGATAGCCTTGAGTAGTTGTCACTGATATCAAGCAGCTATCTAGATAAGGAAAATGTGTTAGCCTTGAAGACTGCAATGAGCTATTATGACAGAAAGGAATTTGGTGTAGACTCTTGGAAAGTAGAAAGACCGAAGTACAAAGAAGTAAATTATAAGCCAATTCTGAGACACAGAACCTTAATAAAGATCTTTTTGTGAATGGAAATATGTAAGTAAGCATCCTTTAGGTCTAGCAGGAGTAGAAAGGCTTGAGGCAAAAGCGATGAAAAACAGTTGGTAGTGTCAGGATTTTGAATTTCAAGATAGGAAGAAAAGTGTTTAGTTCAGAGAGATCTAGAATGGGCCTCCAAGTTCCTTATTTTCTGGGGAACCAGGAAAAAATCTTGAATAATAGCCTTGCCCCTATTGCTCTGAAGGGACTGGTTGATTTGAGGCAAAAGACTGAGCTGTTCTTTCAGAGGCTGAGGAATTCCTGACAGTAAAGCTGGGAGTGCCCAATGGAGTCTGTATTTATATTCTATTATGATTGAAACCCACAAGTCTGTGTTTACTGACTACCATGCAGGAAGGCAAAGAGAAAGATTCCATGTAATTAAAAAAAAAAAAAAGCCAAAGTAGGGAGCAGAGGGAGGGGAAATGTGGCAAGCATATTCAGAAAAATTTAATTTGGGAGGGATCCTTGGGAACTAACAGTTTTGTTTTTGACACCATATTCCTGTTGCTTTTTGTAGTATTGTTTCCCCTGGTATCTACTGATCTGAATAATTTACAAAAATGAGCCTGGATTAGATGGGCAGCTCCCCTGGAATTTGGAAAATGGAGATAGAATACAGCTGTTTAATGCCCTGCATAAGTTTACCTCTATCTTCTAACTTTAAAATGACTTCATCAGGAGAGTTGCCTTTTCTAGAGGAGCATTTAACAGTTGAGCCTTGATATCTACTGGAAAAGTTTGAATTCTAATCCAAACAAGTCTTCTCTTAACTAGCTCAGTTGCAGCTGCTCTGGATACAAATACAATTGCAGCCACTGCATCATACTCACATTCTGTTATGTGTTTATCCACTTGAAATGCAGATTTAAACATAGATGTTCTCCAAGCCGGAGGTATAGCAACAGATTTGGTGTGTCTATGAGTAACTCACAGTACTTTATCTGTGAGTATGAAACTTCTTTAGCCTCCTATTTGGAAAAAAAATCTTTCAGCTTTGTTACTATGTTGGCAAAGGATATTTCCTGACTGGGAAAATCAGAAGATACAGTGTCCTTTGTCTCAAATTCACACATGTGGAGGAAGAAATTTGGGAAACATAACTGATTTCTTCATTATCTGCGTCAAACAAATCCTCTCCAGAAGAAGAATGAACTGTTTTCCTCTTAAGAGATGTAGAAGAGGAAGAAGAAAGTAAATACTGGAAAAGCTGGACAACTTGAAAAAGTCCTTAAACAAAATTATACCAACTCTCTTTACTCCGTATATACATCTCCAATGTTCTCCAAGCCGGAGGTATAGCAACAGATTTGGTGTGTCTATGAGTAATTCACAGTACTTTATCTGTGAGTATGAAACTTCTTTAGCCTCCTATTTGGAAAAAAAATCTTTCAGCTTTGTTATTATGTTGGCAAAGGATATTTCCTGACTGGGAAAATCAGAAGATACAGTGTCCTTTGTCTCAAATTCACACATGTGGAGGAAGAAATTTGGGAAACATAACTGATTTCTTCATTATCTGCGTCAAACAAATCCTCTCCAGAAGAAGAATGAACTGTTTTCCTCTTAAGAGATGTAGAAGAGGAAGAAGAAAGTAAATGCTGGACAACTTGAAAAAGTCCTTAAACAAAATTATACCAACTCTCTTTACTCCGTTTATGAGATAAGGGGAAAAATGGGGGGATAAATGATTGGTTTTCTGTGTACACTTTTTGGGAGTACCCAGACATATGCTCTTTGGGGTTAAAGTCATAGGTCTGACCATCATAAGTGAGCCTCCATTTACCCTCACAAGGACCTGGTAGATACCTCCCTCACCCTTATATAAAATAATCTGTGGTTGTCCCTTCCCAGCTGACTCTACCTGTCAAATAGTCTATTCAGACATGAGAGGGTACTGGGCCACAGCAGCCTCAAAGGGGGTATACTACAGGGCCCAGGAGAAGGAGGCTGATGGCACAGAGGATGCAAATGTACTCCAAAGGTGTCATCCAACACAGACCATACAAGAGATGCCATTACTGACACTCATTTTTCTGGACAACTTTTTCTTTACCTAAGGGGCAAGTCTGCCATTACAAAAAAGGCCTCATAGGCTGACCCCTGAAGACATCTGTTCTCAAGAATGACATAAAGGGAGTTTAATCTACCCCAGTGGTTTTGGGGGTAAAAGATAGCAAACTGAATATGACCTAATGTCATGTGCATCCCCTCAAACAAAACACACAGCTAGAATCAACAGCCTTTATATAGACTTTGGCATCCACAACTGCACTTTCTGACAGACATAAGAATAATATTTGGAAAATCTCTTAAAAAAAGGAAGGGCCCCCAATGGGAGTACTTATCTGCCCAAAGACAATGTGTTGAAACCAGATGCACAGTTACACCACGTACAAAGTTAAAGAGAGTCTGCATACATGTACAAACTGCAAGCAAGTTTTTGAGTTTTAGTGTGTCCATATGTCACTCCCATTAGAGCAGACATTAGGCTAGTGAGGAGGTGTTTGAAGGATTCTCTCACTGGTTGGATATACAGAAACCTTTGCAGGCTATATCCCATATGTAATGTCTACTACGACAGTCAACTAATGAAGAAGATTGAGTTTTCTGATTTCAAATTGTTGGACTCACATAACAAAGCAATGATAGAAGATCTTTCAGCTGATCTCAGGGATACTTTTCATACTGAGATTAACAAAATAGCCTCCTAGGCCTTCCAAGGTGTATGCAGGTTGAGAAACACGTTTGAGCTTTTGCAGTGTGAAAACTGAGAAAACTGTTAAAAAATAAGTTATCAGTTGTGTAAAATTCAGTTACTAGCTAATAACTACAGTTTCTGGATGCCAGGAGAAATTTAGAGAAAGAAAGCAAATATAAAAAAAGGAAACATTCTGACTGGCAAGAACTTTGCAGCCATTTGGCAAAAAAAAAAAGTTCAAATTTCAGCTTTGGTTTAGTAGATGGGTTTCTGTGATTTAGTTGAAAAAATAAATCAAATGCACTCAGAAGTGGTTAAAATAAGTAGTTAAAAGAAGTGAGATATTAGAAGAATATAAGTTCAAATGACAAGAAACTTGAAAAAATAGATGAAGTGTTAACTAGCTATTCAGATGAGCTCATAAAAATGCACAAATCAGACAAATAAAGGAAATAATGTGTGAGCATGAGACTTCCCAAGAAAAGCTGCTTCTAAAAACAGCAGTTAGAAGACAGATTATGTCAAGAAAACCTACTTTTTTGATATATCTGACAAAAATGGAAGGAATGTTCTGCATTAATTTTATGAAAGTACATGAAGGCAATTGAATTGGCATTCCACAGCAGAAGTTGGTAGCTAAAGGGAACAGCCTCTGCTTGCTTCAAATCTGGCCATCATAAAGCAGCCAAGAACTATATTATCAAAGATTCAATCATACCAGCAGGAAGAGCTGATTCTCATAAAACTGCAGCAGAATGGAAAGATGTTGAAAACTGAAAACACCATAGTATTTGTGGAAAATTATTTGCAGTAAACTAGATAGCTGAAGCAAGGTTATCCTGGCAATCTAGTGAAGCCAACAGGCAGGTGAGAGATTTAAGTTGCTTTATCCATCTTCAAAATATTTATTCATGGAGGATCAAAGACATTTGTGGATATAGAACAGATTATGGAGAAAATAAAAAAAATTGAGACAACAATGAATGAGCTAGGAAGCAGAAATGTACTTTGCTTCTTAATCTTTTGATATGAGAAAGCTCATAGAGAAGATTTGCCTGTGAAACCTTTTCTAGTGATTCAAATGAAAATGTTTGAGTGACAGGAAAAAGCCCATGAAATGACTGAAAAAATCAGCAGCACCTTTGCCTTGAAACAGAGAACAGTGCTAGGAAATTGAGATGATCAGAAAGAAGATGAGTAACAACATGAAATTAGTCATAAATGGGTGACCTCTCCCATTAGATATAGTTTTAACATGTGATCTATGGTTCTGCAAGAAGTGGACAAAATAGACTGGAAATCTGTTGACTGTAGTGATTTAGATGGAAACTGAATGAACTGAAGAAGTAACTGCAGGTAAAACAGTTTTTTATTCTTGTTAATAATGTAAAACATGTTTTGATGTACATTGCATACTATTCTGTAAAGTAGTTCTATATGGCATTTAGGCAGTGACACTTTAAATGTGACGTGTGGGTATTTTGTCAATGACTGTTGTATATGCTAATGATATTAAAGTAAAATGTATTTTTTTTTAGATGTAAAATATCTAGGTATTGTACTGCAACAAGATCTGAAAGATTGGAAAGAAATACATTAAAGTTAACATAATGTTCTGATCTCGAGGGTGGATATAAAAATGCAGTGATCACATTATATATACACAATTAAAATAAAATAATTTTCAGTGATTTATTTTTCTTTGTCCCTTGTATTCCACTGAATAGCCCATCTGAAATGCTTTCTTTATCAAATTCACATGTTCAATTCTCTCCATGTATGTCTCCTGCAGCATAGCTATTTGCACACTACATTTTTTAAATATAGTTCACTACTCTTTCTTTTTTGTGTATTTATCTGTGAGATCATTAACATTTAAAGACATTATAGAAAGCATTATATTCTTGAGAGATTGTTATTCCCACCTTTTATGTATAACAGCTTTTTTGCTAAATGTCTAGTTTCAGCTTCTGTGATACATGCATGTGCTGTTTGACAGGTTAATCTTTTATACAGTTGTTTCTTGTCATCTCCATTTGCGCCTATGTCACATCTTACAGAACTTTTTGTTTTGTTGGTAACCCTGAAACAAAAATACACTCACATGTCTAATATCCCCTAAAACCTAATAACTTAATAATAACAAACAAAACTATGTACATCTTCAAATAATGAAGTTTTACCCACCTAATAGGAACAAATGTTTCAAACTTGCAGCTACACACACACACACACACACACACACACACACACACACACACACACACACACACACACACACATGTTATAGCTTGTGGTTCTATTAAGTGCTGCCTGATTTCATCTTTTTATAGCTCTCTCAGCTGGCAAAACACTTGAATGCATTCAGAAGACATTTTCTCCAAGCCATTTCTCTTTATCAGATTGTCTGCTAGAGACATGAGAACTAGACACAACACTGTCTCTTACAATTTCTTACTAGATTAAGCTAATGGTCTTAAGCCAGTCATTTCCCTATGCAAGAATGAGAAAAAAAAAAAACACTATTTTTTTTTCTTTTAACCAGATCTTTTTTTTTACATTGCATGCTTTCTCTGCATCAAGACCCACCAACAACAGCAATATTTTCTTATATTCTGCTTCCCTTTGGATCGTGATTTTTCTAATAGTGCTGTAAAATGTTTAGCTCCACTCTACAAAACCACCTTGTCCAGTATCTATCAATCTTGGCATCACCTTTGCCATTCTTTTATCTAGTATTTATTTATTTAGTTAGTTAGTTATTGACATTTGGTGACAGGACTGGGTCAAAAACCTATTTTCAGCACAGTCTCAGAGAGAATCTCCAAAACAATGCAGACAAAAAGGATTTAACAGTTACAGCTAAACATTATATAGGTTCTAATACAAATTCAAACATTAGCAGTTTTTTTTACAGTTAACATAAGCATACATACATCCATAGAAAGAATACAATTTGTCATGAAGATAGATTGCAATTACAGCAAATTATAGAAGTTCAGTCTAAAATTCTAGTTTTGAGATGAGCATTATTAGCAAAGCAGATTTAGTTCTACAAAATACATAAAATATATTAGTTTTGCTTTGGGCATATAAAGGTAGAGGTTAAGTAATGAAAGTAATATAAGGGTAGAAATTAAGTAACGATGAAAGTAAGACACAGGGAAGAGAAAATGATTGTATAGAGACAGTAGTAGAAGCAAGGCATTTTTGAAGACGAGGAAGTGAAGATAAGAAGGTACATGTGGATATGTATTGAAATAGATATAGGAGGGCATTACAGTGAGAAAAGTTATAGAGGTTAAGGTGAGAGATATTCTGAGGGGTATAGGAGAAAAATGTAGTGAGAGATTTGTCAAAGAAGCAGAAATAGTAGAATAAGATAAGAAGTTGTATTTGAAGAAGTTCAGGAGAAACAGAAAGCAGGAATTAGAAAGAAATAGAAAAGTACAAATTTCCATGTGATGGGTTAGGGAGAATAGCTGATGATGAGATAAAGTATGGAAAGGTAAGAGGCTGTCAGAGGAGACAGATAAAAGTATGGACATAAATACTTTATAATAATGGGTTAAAACTGAAATGTGTCTCTGAGTCAGGGTTGTATGGGTCATTCACAATCCTTAGGTAATACAGCCGCCATACATTCTTACAAATGTTGGTGCTTGCCCTCCTTTTAAAATACTGTTAAACAAAATCTTCCAGATCTTTAGTACTTTCTTCCCTCCTACCTTCTAAACTTCCCCAGAAATGCCATCTGTTCCTGGAGACTTTCCTGATGATTGATTATACATCACTGTCTTTACTTCAAACTCTCCTATCTAAACTGTTAGTTATTGATGTTCAGTCTCATGTTCCACTAACCTTGGCAAAAATAAGTCTTCAACGAATATTTCCATTTGTGCTCTTTCTTCAGTTCTAGCATTTTCTGGTTTACACAGATTTTCATGAAATGCCCAAACTATCTCTAAAATCTTGATATGCTCTCTGGTTATTGCTATTGTTACAAGCTCACTATGTTTTGTAGGTTCATAGGTTTACAGATTAGTACTAAGCTAACTGACCTTGTGAGCCATTTTAAGCCTAGCCAATTATCCCTTGTGAGACTCAAACCCTGCACCTTGTGTTTGTAAGGCAAACACCTTACCCATTAGGCCACCCTTCCAACCCTGTAATAACCCTTTCTTCTTTCTGCTGCCTATGTCATTGTGCTGAATGTTTTTCTGCTCTAGTGTTATCAAAAAAAAGTTGCGTAACAACAATCTTTCTAAAAGTCATGCATATTATCCAGACATTCCCTTATTTTTCTCTTTAGCACTCTGCATTTGCACCTCTTCCTGTTCTGTGAGATTTACCTGTATGTTGCAATACTTCATTTGTCATCCCCTCTACATAATTTCTATTACTTCTAACCTCACCTCTTTTTTTTATTTCTATTTTGTTCTTAAACACCATTTTTATTTTATCCCACTCACTAGCTACATCTTCTGAAGATACATCTACCTTTCCTAAGCCATCCATCCACAACCTCTTTTTCCCCATTTTGTACGAGGTTGGGGTGTCACTTCAACAGTGACAATCATCTAGAACAAAGGATCACACCATCAGGTGGCTAGCCTTGCCATGATTCTACCTTTCCTAATAATTACCAATACTCATCCCACAAATTCCTCTCTTTTTGACAGGTAGGAGGGAAATTAGAAGTTATGTACTCACCATAACGTTCCATCTGAGTAGGTGACTTCATTTGGATGCAACCTGTGGGTATCGGATCTGATCTCGGATCCGAGCCGGCATTTCAAAAGCTTTAGGCTCCGAGCTCCTAGCTCCTCCCTCTACCCATAATCCCCTGCCAAGCCCTAACTGACCTCAGATTGAGTTTGCCTAAATAGCATTACCAAAAAAGGTATCTAAAAAGATGCAAAAACTCTTGTTGTATAAAGGTCAGGGGGGTGGAGGGGGGGGGATGGTTGCATCCAAATGAAGTCACCTACTCAGATGGAACGTTATGGTGAGTACATAACTTCTAAATCTGAAGTAGGCAGACTTCATTTGTCTGCAACCTGTGGGACAGAGTCCCCAGCTACCTAAATCTTGGGCGGCCGTCATGGAAGGATGTTCCGGAGCACCGCTGAGCCAAAGGATGCTCTTCCCCTGGAAACAACATCCACCTTATAATGAGAAATGAAGGTATGAGATGAGGCCGAAGTGGCTGTCGCGCATATATCATCCAATGGCACTCGGGACTTAAACGCAGCTGACGTGGAAACTGCCCTAGTAGAGTGAGCCGTAACCCTTTGAGGAGCAGGCCTACCTGAAGTGTCATAAGCCTGTAGAATACAATTAGCAATCCATCTAGATAGTGTGACTTTGGAAACTGCTTTGCCCACAGCAAATTTAGCAAAGGAGATGAACAGCCGATCTGATTGTCTATGACCAGCCGTTCTGTGAAGGTAAAATCGCAATTGCCTATGAACATCTAAAGAATGCAGCTTATATTCTCCTTTGTTTTTATAATTGGGGAAAAACACAGGTAAGTTGATTGATTGATTAATATTAGATTCCGAAGAAACTTTTGGAAGAAAGGATGGATTGGCCCTGAGGCACACCCTATCAGGAAAGAAGGAGAGGTAAGGTGGTTTGATGCATAGAGCCTGAAGTTCCGACACTCTTCTGGCTGATGTGATGGCTACCAAGAAAGCAGTCTTCCAGGAAAGGTACTTTAACTCTGCAGAAGCTAAAGGCTCAAAGGGAGGAGCAGTAAGGGCCTGTAGAACTAAGGCTAGGTCCCAAGGTGGTACAGCTTCTTTGACCGGTGGCCTCAACAGAAAAACTCCTTTAAGAAAAGTCTTACAAAGTTTCGCAGTCATGAGGGGAGCTGACTCATGACCCATATGATAATGGGAAATCGCTGCCATTTGTACCTTTACCGTAAAAGAACTAGCCCCTTGATGAAAGAGGTCTGTTAAGAAATCCAGAACCGCAGACATAGGTGCTAAAAAAGGATCCATACTTTTCTGGACCGCCCAAATAGAGAACCTTTTCCATTTGCTCCGATAAACCTTCCTAGTGGAAGGTTTATGAGCCGCCACTAAAATGGCCTTGACAGGTGACGAGATACCGGGAGTCCTAATCAAGGATGGAACTGGAGCAGCCAGGCTGCCAATTTCAGGGTGTAGATTGGGGACCGGAAGTCCCAGAGGATGGGAGATGAGATCCGCGATCGGATCCAGAATCCAGGGTGGATTCACTTTGTGAGACCATACATAAGGGAACCAGGGTTGACGAGGCCAGAACGGGGCAATGAGAATCATTCTGCTCCCCAAACTGTTGGCTTTCTGCAAGAGCCTCTGCCTCAGAGGTAGTGGAGGATAGGCATAAAGGAGACCGGGAGGCCAAGCATGCACCAGAGCATCTCTCGGGGATTCCCCAGGTGGGGGAAGCACAGCGAAGAAACTGTCGCATTTGGCGTTTGAGTGAGAAGCAAAAAGATCGCAACAGGGTTGCCCCCAGATGGCAAAAATCTTCTTCGCTACCAGAGGATTGAGAGACCACTCGTGTGGGGAAAGAATGGTGCGAATGAGCTTGTCCGCAAGGATGTTGGATTTTCCCGGAATGTGCGTTGCTACAAGAAAGCGTTTAGTGGAAATTGCCCATTCCCAGACTCTCATGGCCTCTCGACAAAGGGGATAGGACCTGGTTCCTCCCTGCTTGTTGATGTACCAGACTACCGACATGTTGTCTGTCTGGATCGCAATAGTCCCCGTAGGAAGAAGGCTGTGAAGTGCTTGCAACGCTAGGAGCACCGCCCTCATTTCCAGGACATTTATATGCAACGAGGTCTCTGAGGAGTTCCACGTGCCTTGGACAATCTTGCCCGCAGAATGCCCCACCCGAGGCGAGCGTCCGTGGTCACTGTGGCTCGGGGGAATGCTGCACAAAAGGGTCTCCCTGCTAGAGGCTCCGGAGACTGGAGCCACCAAAACAGGGAGTCCTTGCATGCCTTGCTGACCGCGATCGGACTGTTGAGAGAGGAATATAGCGGGGACCACTGGACCTGTAGGGTCCACTGAAGAACCCGCATGTGTAAGCGAGCATGAAGAAGTAGTGGAATAGCTGCCGCCATTGATCCCAGGGCCCCCAGGACCGAAGCTGCCATCGGAAACGGTTGTAGGACTGCTGTGATATGACACTTCAGGCTGGAAAGCCTGTCTGGGGTGAGGAAGGCCCGCATTGATCTTGTGTCTAACCTTCCTCCTATGAAATCTATAAGTTGTGTGGGGTGCAGTAAAGATTTCTCCCAGTTTATGGTGATGCCCAGCCTTGGGGCTATAAGAAGGAAATAGTCCCTGGCTGAGCACAGTAGATGCCTTGATGATGCCGTCAGGAGCCAGTCGTCCAGGTACGGAAAGACCTGTAATCCCTGGAGTCTCAGGTGGGCCGCTACTACTGCTAGTACCTTGGTGAACACCCTGGGGGCAGAGGTGAGACCAAAGGGGAGGACCCTGAACTGGTAGTGGCTGGCTCCCAGCCGGAAGCGAAGGAACCTCCTGGACCGTCTGTCCATCCGAATGTGGTAGTACGCGTCCTTGAGGTCGATAGAGCATATCCAATCGTTCTCCCGCAAGAGGGGGAGTATAGATTGTAGGGTGACCATCCGGAACTTTTGCTTGGTTACTGACAGGTTCAGCAGTGAAAGGTCTAAGATCGGTCTTAAGTCCCCCGTTTTCTTTGGCACTAAGAAGAACCTGGAGTAAAACCCTGATCTGGTCTGATCTCGGGGGACGCGCTGGATGGCTCTTTTTCTTAGCAGCTGCCCGATTTCGACAGCTGCTGCCTCCCTTTGGTCGGGTGGTACATCTGGGAGGCTGCGGGACCTGGGGATTTTGCTCAAGGGGATGGTATAACCTCTGGATATCATACGAAGCACCCAACGGTCTGATGTGATACACTCCCAAGAAGTCAGGTGCCTCGAAAAACGCCCCCCGACTGCCTCCAGAGACGGACAGCCGGGCAACCCTTCAGGGCTGTTGCGTGGGTCTATCAGAGAAAGGTTCTCTGGACCCAAAGTTTCTAGGAGCCCCTCTGCCTCTAGGACAGCGACCCCCCTGTCCTCCTCTGCCACGGAAAGACTGGTTATCCGGAGCAGGTTGGGACTGCTGTGACTTCCGGAACCACATCTTCTTCTGTCCCTTTTGGTTCTTTGAGAAGGACCTCTGGGGAGCTGAGAAAGAAGTGGACTCTGACGGCAGACAGTGTCTTCCCGTCCTTCTCGCTCTGGACCAACGTTTCGCAAACTGTTTTGCCAAACAAGGCAGAACCATCAAAGGGGGCATTCGCGAAAGTCGCCTTGAAGGGCTCTGCGAAATCACAGTGGTGGAGCCAGGCCTGCCGCCTCATGACTAGGCCCGCTCCGCTAGCTCTAGCGGCTCCCTCTGTAGCGTGAGAAAGTAGCCGCATAGACGTATTGGAAACTGCTCTAAGAGTGGCCATACGGGTGGAGTACACCTGTTTGTCCTCACTCGACATGGACTCTGGGGGAGATGCAGTGTATTCTTTAATCAGGTCCCGCTGCATCCTGATGACGTGTGCCATGTAGTTCAGCGCTCTCAAGGAGAAGGTTGCTGAACTAAAAACTCGCTTCCCAATGCGATCCATCGAGCGGGACTCCTTGCCCAGAGGATGCATAGAGGGACTCTCCTGGGCCAACTCCCTCTTAGTGGCTGCGGCCATCATCATGGCATCTACCGGGGGGCCTTTGCTCCAGTGAGTGCGGTCCGCCGGGGGCTCAGGATACGGTCTGGATGCTTGAGTACAGGCTCAACGGTGTCCGGATCCTTCCAAGCTCTAGTGGATATAAGGTCCACCAGAGGATCGACAGGAGGGGACACCCAAGAGGTAGATGGGCCCGCCTCGAATGCCTCCAAGAACATAGACTCGTCTGAGGAGGCCTTGGGGGCAGACCACCCCTACCGATCCTTAACATCTCCATAATGTCTCCAAATGAGACATCTTCAGGGGGTGATCTTGGGGAGCCCTCCCCTTCATCCAAGTCTGTGTCTTGATGTGGACTCTGGGGAGTCCATGTGCCTCCTTTTGCACTTACGCTTTCGAGGCACTTCCTCGGGGGGGCTGTCCGAGGAGTCCTCTTCAGCAGCTGGATGTTCCAAGGGAACTACTTGGGACATCGAGGCAGGCTGTCCCTGGGACCAGCTGGTGGGAGCCTGGCCCAACTGCAAGGGAGTGCGGGGTGGAGCCGTGGCAGGGACCGGGGGTCCGGTAGTCCTCAACAGCGCCCTTTTCACTACGTTGAAGGCCGAGGGGGAGCCAGCTTCTCTAAGCCCCGAGAGCCGACCCCCACTCGGATCCGACGCACGGACCGGAGTCGGAGCCGAAACCGTCGGATCTGAGAGACCGGTGTGCTCCGACCTAGACGGAGCCGAAGACACACCAGCTCCCTCGGACCCGAGGCTCGGCCCTCGGCTCTGAGAGGTCGGGTCTGAAGTACCCGAAGCACTCAAGGGATGGGACGGATCCGAGGTGCGCCGACCTATCAGATCCGACCCACCCCCGGATCCAACTCTGCCCGGCACCGACAGCTCCGAACCCAGGGTGTGGGTCGGAGAAGGAGCCAAGGGGGCGAAAAAAGGGGTCGAAGCCCCTCCCGGATGGGGGGGAGCTAAGAGCACTCCCATTTGCATTTGGGCCTGGATGAATTTCCTCATCATCCGGTCCATGTCTGCTTCACTCATAGAAAAGGTGGATCTAGTTGAGGCCACCGAAGCGGACCTAGAGAGCCGCCTCAGGGACCTCACTGAAGGGCTAGCCTCCTCCTCTTCAGGCCCAGAAGAGAACCGAGGGGAGTGGAGCCGAGGAGGAGGAGATCTAGAAGGCACAGGGGAGGCCCGTTTAGACGGAGGAGCCGAACTTGAGGTTTCGGCTCTCCGTTTGTGGTGCCTCTCCCTGTGTCTCTCCTTCTTCTCTTTCTCCCTTGAAAGTCTCCTTCTCCTCCGGCTTTTTTGAGGGAGGTTGAGTCCCAACCGGGGGAGAGGAGACCACAGCACCTACAGAAGGCTGCTGGCTAGAAGGGCAGAGACGGCAGCATCTGGAGGGAGAAGTCCCGCCAGAACAAGCTTCGACCTCCGCTCCCTTAAAGCTCGGGGTTGAACCCTGCACAAATGGTACAACCAGATGACAGGTGTTCAACCCTCAAGCATTCTTGCACGAGTGTCTCCATCCGCTGGGGATAGCTTATGGCCACACTCGGTACATTTAGAGAACACTGCCTTATGGGCTTCAGACATCTTAAGCCTTAACAGGCTTAAAACACACAGAACACACAAACACACTAACTACGCATAAAACCCGAAGAAAAATTAAAAAGATAGAGAGAGGAAAGCCTAACACATACACTCTAACTGATTAAATTATAAAAGTTAAAGTTTTCAAAAATTTTTTAGTCAAAAATCCTTATCTGAAACCAGGAGCTCGAGGAGTCTGTTGCAACTTGAAAGCGGCAAACGAAATCTGAGGTCAGTTAGGGCTTGGCAGGGGATTATGGGTAGAGGGAGGAGCTAGGAGCTTGGAGCCTAAAGCTTTTGAAATGCCGGCTCGGATCCGAGGTCGGATCCGATACCCACAGGTTGCAGACAAATGAAGTCTGCCTACTTCAGATGTGATAGTTTCTCATTTTTGCTTCATTACCTTGCATTTTATCTTAGTTTTTATTGGTGCATGATCCAAAATAGTTATTGGATGTATGCTGAAGCTTTCAATTAAATGCAAATATTCCTGTGAAATATAACTTATATCTAGTTTAGTACAGTTATTGTACCTTGGAGAATAATATGTAGTTTCTATTCGAGTTCCTAGTAATAAATTTACATCTTCCATACCAAATGTTTTCAAAGATTTGTTCAGAAATCTACCTTATTTTGTTATAATTTCCCTTCTAGGTCCCTCTGATGTATTGTTTCTACTGCAAATCATGTTCCAGCCCCCACCTATAAATAATATTCCATGCAGAAAGCTAACTATTTCTCCGAAAATTTTCTTTCTCCATAATAGCAGTTTTTAGTGGAATATAAATATATACCAGCATAATTGTCCTTCCTTGCCAACAGCCCATTACTACCACAAATCTACCATTATTGTCTTTTTTAATCTTCTATCACTACTGGAGGTCATCTAATATAATTACTCCTCTTTGCCTTGATAGTCTGCTGAATATCCATAATGACATCCTTTGTCAAATTTACATGCTCATTTCTTTCCAAATGTGTCTCCTGCAACACTGCTATTTGAACTCTGCATTTCTTAATATGTATTAATACTCTTTCTTTTGAGTTTGTACAAGTAAGACCATTTAGGTTCGAAGATATTATGGATAGCACAGCCATCATGATAAAAAGCTATTGTTCCCACCTATTATGCATGACAGTTTTTTTGAATGTGCATTTCTGGCTTTTGCATTATATGCACACATTAATGTTTGCAGGTTGTTGTTTTAAACAGTTGTTTCTTCATCTCCATTTAATCCTACGCCACATTTTCAAGACTTTTTTGTTCTAATAAAAACCAGCACACAAATCTAAATACATTTTCAAAACACCACCATCATTTATTAACTCAAAACTATGTATATCTTTAAAAAATGAAGTTTTACCCGCCAGATAGGAGCAACAGCCCCATATCAACAATCGCACCCACAGGTATTTCCTAACCTAAAATTAAGGTTTCACATGCTAAGACTCATGTTATTGCCCATATTTCTACTTAAACTGACATCTGTCTGTTGTTTTCTAATCTCTATTCCCCTCTCTGATGTGAAAAACAGCTTGTATGCTTTCAGAAAACATTAGCTTTTAGCCTTAAGAAAAGGTGCACTGGCTGTCTGTTATTCACTTACCATAAATAACTTCAAACTTTGTTTTCCACTGAACTACTTGCTATTGTACCATTAGATTTTGTGTTTCCCTCAACAAAGAATGCACAGAACTCTGAAGATTAATTGCTTATACCTACAAACATCCTGTCTCCTTGGAAAAGTACTCAGCAATGAACCTTTGTCGATTTCACTCAGAACAGCATGCAAAGCTATCTTAAGCCACAGACTTCTTGACTCCCACTGAACATTTGCTAAATGAAAAAAAACAAGTTAACACTTTTGCAGATGTAAGAAACTTAGCACTTCCCATTGTTTTTTATGATTTTGTCTTATTTTTAAAGCCTATTTACTTACACAAAACAAATCTTTAACACATGTAGCAGTCACTGAAATTACTCCCCCATATTTAAAATAACACTGATTACCATTACACAAAAAGATTTGCTGCACATAAGATGCAGTTTTTATCATGAATTTTTTTATACAAAAAAACTTTTAGTGTTCTTATAAACATTAATGGCATAAAGTCCTTATAAACATTAATGTATAAAGTGGGGCATACACTTTACACTCCACCTACAAGTTTAACAAAGTCAACAAAAGTCCGGTCTTTTTCACACACATTTTCTTGCAGTTATATTTCACAAATGTGATTGATGTTTTATAGCCTCCCATTTACTCACTAATTTCAGTGTTATGGTCTTCTTTCTGTCCCTCTACATCTCTCAACACCAGACTTTGATTCAAGTCCAAGGCACAATTCTTCTAGTCAACTCGTGCTTATTCTGTCTGTCAAGCATGATCCTTTTAAACACTGGAAAATGTTTCACCATCAAATTCTCTCTATGAACTTTACCAACAGACAAACAAGAAACTGAGTCCTCTTATGTTTGCTGGCTCACTTTTTGTTCAATAAACATTTTTATTTCTTCCTAAGCCTATTCTACATCAAAAAAGTGTTTGATTATCCAGGAAACAATACTCTCTGATGACAACTGGATACAGTAGCTTGAATCTCACACATTTCTCTCAAAATTCCCTGATTTCTGGGACAAATATGCTTCTCTTCTGTCAGATATACACCGAATAATCATTTTCCAGAAACACTCCACTCTCTCCAATTTTAATACTTTTCCCTTTTTCCACAGTTTTGCCAGGATCAACTCTTCCTGTTGGTATTATTGTATCTTTACTAATAAAGGTCTTGGCTGAAATGTTATGGTCAGGTTTGGAGCATACACTGAATGTGCCCTTTCAATTAACAAAACCAATCCAATTGCTTACTTGTGCATTCATAAAATTAATACAGTCTGTTCCTTCTAGCTTCTCCGGAACAGCAGAAAATCTCAGGTTTTCTCTATGTGCTCTGTCTCCTAACTCTACTATTTTTTTTAAACATAACTTCTTCAGAAGCCTCACAATCAGCAAGCTTTTTCTTCACTTCACCTCTATTTTTTGCAGATTTCTCATTCATTTGAGCAGTTAGTTAAAGCTTCTTCCATTTTTTTCCAGATTTTCATTATTTGACTTGATATAGTCCTACAATGTTTAATTTATTTTGATCACCTCTGAGTACCTTTTATTTTTTTTTCTTCTAAATTACTGGAAGCCATCTCTTGAACCAAATATGAAGCTTGAACTACTTTTTGCGAAACAGCTGCAGCATCCTTCCAATATAGTGTTTTCTCTTCACCTTTTCTGGTTGATTTTCTTTCAGGTTCTCTAAATTTCTTCTTTGCAGGTATCCAGGAACTGCACTTAGTAGCCAGTAATGGATTTTACCTAAAGCACAGTTTCAATGGCACTACTTTTTCTCAGTTTCTGTTTTCACAATGGGAGAGCTTAAATTAAGCTGTTGGTCAGTGAGCAGCAATCTTGGAAGTCTGACTTGTTTAGTTGTTGAACAAATAAAGAAACAGTTTAAAAAATGCTTACTTAGAAGCAGATGCATTGCTGGTTGAACTAGGACTCTGTGTCAGTCCCGCAAAGTTGCATTCTACCTCCTCAGCTCTTTAAGTAAAGAGCAAAAAAAGTCCTTTTCTTTGGGTGGCCAGATACTCACTCACTCCCTCTGCCTCAGCAGCCAATCAGGTCCCAATTCTGTGCTCTTCTCCTGACTCTCTACCTTCCTCACATTTTATTTGAAAAAATCTTTTAATCTGTAGCAAACTGCTTGCTACAAATGTTGTTATAGTTTATATCATGCAGAGACCACTCATGTTTTGTTAAAAAATGCTGCTATATACAGTACTCAAGTTTTTTGTTTTTAAAAAATGTTTTAAACTGTAGCAGTTACTACAATATAGCAATCAGTTGCTATAGTTTAGACTACACAAAGATTGCTACAACACCCAGGTTTGAATGTAAATGCAATACCAGCTGTTAAAAGTCTGTATGCATTAAAGAACATAAACATAAATTAGAAAAAAAAAAACAACAAAACAAATATATATATATATATATACACACACACACACATACACACACACATATATATATATATATATATATATATATATATATATATATATATATAAACAGCTCATCTCCAACATTTTTTTTCATCATTCCACCACAGAAATCTGTTACCTTGGCCATTCGCCTTTAGAGATGAAATAAACTGTTGGAGCTGAACTCTTATTTTAATTTTTTTTTTTTGCATTAAAGTGCAATCAGGATCAGATGATCACCCCCTCTTACATTTTGCTTCTGGAGCAGTTGCCTCCATTGCCTTGCCCTAGGTACAGTTCTGCTTAGAAGCCTAATAAAAATAAGCCTAAATCACAGTTGACAAATTAAAACAATGAACTGACAGCCAAATACTGCAAAAGCGCAACACCCTAAGTAGAGTAAATGCTTTTTTTCAGAGGTGCTCTGTTCCCCTAAAAGCCCAACTTATTACTTCATCTCTAAGGTGACAAATTCTATGCTGAGTCAATATTTTACTTTGTCTTATGCCTTTTAGGGTAATCACTGCAAAACTTCTGCAGAACATCCTTATACTTTTTCCTTTTTTTAAACTGAAAACTCACACTTAAAAGATATACATATACACAGCTGAAATGATGCACTAAAGAGTAAATTTAAGTGACACAACTATTATTTAATTTTCAAACATAAAAAATAACAGACAGTAGAGTGGACTAGAATTTGGGCTGGCTTACAACATCACTTTCAACTGAGTTAAGTTTGTTTATATGGTGATTATTCCTGAAACAGTTCATGTGTGGGCACATAATTTACCGCTATATACCGGTATATCCTTGACTTTTGACTTTGCCAATGGTTCTAAACATAATGCAAATAATAAAAGGGAAAGAGAACACCCCTGCCTGAATCCTCTGCTCAAGCAGAAATTATCAGAGAGGAACCCACTCACTTCTTTTAGCTATTATAGACATGAACACTTTATTATCATGGTTTAGTATTGAAATGGACCTGTATGAAGCTGGATCTGATGGATCATTACCCTCTTTAGGTATTACAGCTACCACACTACTGTAACAGCCTTAGCTATAGGGGTAGATTACCTTAGCTAACTACATTTGAAAGGTAGAGGGAGAAGAGTACAGGAGCCCCTGGAGAATGTTCCTAGAAAAGCTTGATCTAGACCTAGAGAGGAATCGAGCTTATAATGTTTTGTAAAAGTATGTACATACAGAGGACCAAGAGGCAGCTTTCAGAATACCTTTAGATTCCAATCTTTTCTAAAAACCCATAGATGAAGCCAAGGCCCCTGGTAGAGTTGGCCACCCTGCCTGGAATAGTTTTGTTATGGTGAGTATAACAAAGCATAATAGCCTTAGTCAACCATTTGGAAATAGTCTGTTGGGACACATGATGTCCCTTCTAAGTAAGCTCACAGGAAATGAACAATTGATCCGAAGATCTGAAAGATTTAATTCTGTCATGATAGTACTTGAGTAGTCTGTGGAAATCCAAGGTATGGAGTATCCTTTCTTCCTCATTTCTAGGTTCAGGAAAGAAAACAGGGAGATAGATAGTTTGGCTTAAGTAAACTCGGATACCAGTTTAGGCATAAAACATGGATAAGTTCTCAGAGAAGCCCTATCCCTATGGAAAATGAGACAGGATAAATTCATCTTCTTGCAGAGGTCAGAACAATCAGTTAAACTGTTTTATATGTTAAAAACCTAAAGCTTTAGCTGGCTCAAATGGAGTAAGTGTTAGCTTCTCCAACAAAAAATT